>NC_134689.1:58965872-59228372 GCF_050947455.1 Rhinoderma darwinii
CACTACCAGCCTGTATCCAGCTATCCACCACCAGCCTGTATCCAGCTATCCACCACCAGCCTGTATCCAGCTATCCATTACCAGCCTTTATCCAGCTATCCATTACAAGCCTGTATCCAGCTATCCATTACAAGCCTGTATCCAGCTATCCACTACCAGCCTGTATCTAGCTATCTGTTATCAGCCTGTATCCAGCTATCCACTACCAGCCTGTATCCAGCTGTCCGCTATCAGCCTGTATTCAGCTATCCACTACCATCCTGTATCCAGCTATCCACTACCAGCCTGTATCCAGCTATCCATTACCAGCCTTTATCCAGCTATCCATTACAAGCCTGTATCCAGCTATCCACTACCAGCCTGTATCCAGCTATCTTTTATCAGCCTGTATCCAGCTATCCACTACCAGCCTGTATCCAGCTATCCGCTATCAGGCTGTATCCAGCTATCCACTACCATCCTGTATCCAGCTATCCACTACCAGCCTGTATCCAGCTATCCACTACCAGCCTGTATACAGCTATCCACTACCAGCCTTTATCCAGCTATCCACTACCAGCCTGTATCCAGCTATCCACTACCAGCCTTTATCCAGCTATCCACTACTAGCCTGTATCCAGCTATCCACTACCAGCCTCTATCCAGCTATCCACTACCAGCCTGTATCCAGCTATTTGTTATAAGCCCGTAATCAGCAATCTGTTACCATCCTGTATCCAGCAATCCACTGCCAGCCTATTTCCAGATATCCACTACCAGCCTGAATCCAGCTATTCACTACCAGCCTGTATCCAGCTATCCACTGCCAGCCTGTATCCAGCTATCCACTACCAGCCTGTATCCAGCTATCTTTTATCAGCCAGTAATCAGCAATCTGTTACCCTCCTGTATCCAGCTATCCACCACCAGCTTGAATACACCTATCCACTACCAGCATGTATCCAGCTATCCATTACCAGCCTTTATCCAGCTATCCATTACCAGCCTGTATCCAGATATTCACTACCAGCCTGTATCCAGCTATTCACTACCAGCCTGTATCCAGCTATTCACTACCAGCCTGTATCCAGCTATCTGTTATAAGCCTGCATCCAGCTATCCACTACCAGCCATCTGTTATCAGCCTGTATCCAGCTATCCACTACCAGCCTGTATCCAGCTATCGGTTATCAGCCTGTATCCAGCTATCCACTACCAGCCTGTGTCCAGCTATCCGCTATCAGCCTGTATCCAGCTATCCGCTATCAGCCTGTATCCAGCTATCCACAACCATCCTGTATCCAGCTATCCACTACCAGCCTGTATCCAGCTATCCACTACTAGCCTGTATCCAGCTATCCACTACCAGCCTTTATCTAGCTATCCACTTCCAGCCTGTATCCAGCTATCCACTACCAGCCTTTATCCAGCTATCCACTACCAGCCTGTATCCAGCTATCCACTACCAGCCTGTATCCAGCTATCCACTACCAGCCTGTTTCTAGCTATCCACTGCCAGCCTGTATCCAGCTATCCACTACCAGCCTTTATCTAGCTATCCACTTCCAGCCTGTATCCAGCTATCCACTACCAGCCTTTATCCAGCTATCCGCTACCAGCCTGAATCCAGCTATCCGCTACCAGCCTATATCCAGCTATCCACTACCAGACGGTATCCAGCTATCCACTACCAGCCTGAATCCAGCTATCCACTACCAGCCTGTATCCAGCTATCCATTACCAGCCTGTATCCAGCTATCCACTACCAGCCTGTATCCAGCTATCCACTACCAGCCTGTATCCAGCTATCCACTACCAGCCTTTATCCAGCTATCCACTACCAGCGTGTATCCAGCTATCCACTACCAGCCTTTATCTAGCTATCCACTTCCAGCCTGTATCCAGCTATCCACTACCAGCCTTTATCCAGCTATCCACTACCAGCCTGTATCCAGCTATCCACTACCAGCCTGTTTCTAGCTAAACACTGCCAGCCTGTATCCAGCTATCCACTACCAGCCTTTATCTAGCTATCCACTTCCAGCCTGTATCCAGCTATCCACTACCAGCCTTTATCCAGCTATCCACTACCAGCCTGTATCCAGCTATCCACTACCAGCCTGTATCCAGCTATCCACTACCAGCCTATATCCAGCTAGCCATTACCAGCCTGTATCCAGCTATCCACTACCAGCCTGAATCCAACTATCCACTACCAGCCTGTATCCAGCTTTCCAATGCCAGCCTGTATCCAGCTATCCACTACCAGCCTGTATCCAGCTATCCACTACCAGCCTGTATCCAGCTATCTGTTATCAGCCTGTATCCAGCTATCCACTACCAGCCATCTGTTATTAGCCTGTATCCAGCTATCCACTATCAGCCTGTATCCAGCTATCTGTTATCAGCCTGTATCCAGCTATCCACTACCAGCCTGTATCCAGCTATCCGCTATCAGGCTGTATCCAACTATCCACTACCATCCTGTATCCAGCTATCCACTACCAGCCTGTATCCAGCTATCCACCACCAGCCTGTATACAGCTATCCACTACCAGCCTGTATCCAGCTATCCACTACCAGCTGTATACAGCTATCCACTACTAGCCTGTATCCAGCTATCCACCACCAGCCTGAATCCAGCTATTTGTTATAAGCCCGTAATCAGCAATCTGTTACCATCCTGTATCCAGCTATCTACTGCCAGCCTATTTCCAGATATCCACTACCAGCCTGAATCCAGCTATTCACTACCAGCCTGTATCCAGCTATCCACTGCCAGCCTGTATCTAGCTATCCACTACCAGCCTGTATCCAGCTATCTTTTATCAGCCAGTAATCAGCAATCTGTTACCATCCTGTATCCAGCTATCCACCACCAGCTTGAATCCACTTATCCACTACCAGCCTGTATCCAGCTATCCATTACCAGCCTTTATCCAGCTATCCACTACCAGCCTGATTCCAGCAATCTGTTATCAGCCAGTAATCAGCAATCTGTTACCATCCTGTATCCAGCTATCCACTACTAGCCAGAATCCACATATCTGCTATCAGCCTGTATAGAGCTATCCACTACCAGCCTGTATCCAGCTATCCACTACCAGCCTGTATCCAGCTATCCACCACCAGCCTGTATCCAGCTATCCACCACCAGCCTGTATCCAGCTATCCATTACCAGCCTTTATCCAGCTATCCAGAAGAGGCTGGACGCAGCCGCAGGGTTAAGGGAAGCCGACATGACCGTCCTGGTAGGGAAAGGGTTAATGAGGTGAGGGAAAGTTGAAGGAGCTGAAGGAGGGACGGGGAGGAGTTAAGGGGGACGGGGGGGCCGTTACTGTGCTTCCCGCTGTTTCTCGGCATTGAGCCGGAAGCAGCGGGAGGAGTAACATACAATAAGCAAGCTCCCCGTTGCCCGTGCTTTTAATGATGGCAGAAGCCCTGATGTTAGAGCGGCTGCGTGCCGCTGCTGTGCACCACGGTCCCGGATGGCTAGAGGAGACCGTGGCTGCCATAACGAGGATCCCGGACGCCGTTTCGCCACGTCGGGCACGGCGTTCGGGGTCTGTTGAAAAGGACAGGCTCCCCTCCCCCGGCCCCCTTACGAGCATGGCTATGGCGGCGGGGGGGGAGTCGGCAACAACCGCTCCTGCGCTGAGCAGGCAGAGAGCGGTGCCAGGGGTGACGGCGACGCAGGCTGGGTCGACCCGTCCCTCTCGGCGGTCCCGACCTCCAGAGCGCCTCAGTCCGGAGGTAGTCCCGCGGACACGGCGTCGCAGAGGGAGCCCGATCCCGGACGCTGCAGGCCAGGCAGCTGGGAGGACCGCCCCTTCCCAGGCCCTGCGTCCTGGCAGGAATCCCAGGCCGCGACGGGGTCCGGCGGTAAGCAGGGAGTCGCAGGCTGGGCTCCCTGTCACCCCTCCCCCATCAGATGGAAGATTTGGAGGACAAGGTACGGCCGCCCCGCATGGTGATGTTCCGGCCAGGGGGCAGGCTTCGTCAGGATCGTCTAGACGGACGCCTAGAGCTGCAGCGACGTCGAGGCAACAGGTCCGGTCGGAAGTCTGGGTCCCGGCGGTCGGGCGGCAGGTTGCCGGCCCATCGGTCAGCGCGTCCTCATCCCCGTTCCGAAGATGTCGTTGGGAGGGACAGTCGTCGGCGAGAGAAGAACTGGAGGAAGGTGAACTGGACGTGTATCGTCGAGGTCAGGATGGTCCGGCTGACGGGAACACAGCGCCTGTGCAGCCCGGTGAGTGTATAACTCCATCATTGTCTTATCCAGCGATTTTTATGTCGGGTGTCGGCGGGGGGGCTGCTAGCATTGCATCGGGGGCCGGTAGTGGCGCGGGCGGACGCGACGGAGCGGGTTTGGCAGATTTAGTGGGTTGCTTACGGGAGCTGGTGGGGCGCCTGGATAGGGCCGCGGCGCCGGTAGTAACGGAAGTGTCTCCTGCGATAGTTTGGGAAGGCCCAAGGGACGTGGGATCGTTACAGGCGCGTCCTGCGGCGGCGGTTAGAGAGGCGGTCGCGGTGTCGGTACAGACCGAGGCACAGAAGGACGGCGATCGAGTGCGTATGGACGATCGTGCTCGTGGGGAGGTGTATGTTTGTTTTGAGGGTCCGTTGGGGGCGCATTTAAAGCAGGAGGTGCGTGATCGGATCTGGAAAGACGAATACGTTGAAATTTTTTCTCTCTTGCCACTGGCTAAATTTAATTTGGATAAGAGCAAGCGGGATGAGAGTAAAAAGGACGAGGAGGAACGGCGGCGGTATAGGCTGATCCCGCAGACGTTCGTTAATTGGTCGCAGGCGTTCGCCATATTGGCTAGTGTGATAGGGGAAAAGGCGCCGGAAAATTGCTCGGCGCTGTTTTGTTATTTTGATGCCATTGGGGAGGCTCATAGGGCGTATGGGGGTCAGGCGTGGCTGCGATATGATGAGCAATTCCGTCAGCGGAAGGCGGTTCGGCCGGCGATTCGGTGGGACCAGAAGGATATTGCTCTCTGGTTACGGGTTACGGCTCCGGTTAGGCAGCCCTTTCCCGGGAGCGGTGGCCAGGGAGGCCAGTCTAGTCAGAGTGGACAAAGCGGCGGGGGAAAGGCAGGGTTTTGCTGGCAATTTAATGAAGGTCAGTGCAAGTTCGGGGCCACGTGCAAGTTCAAGCACGTGTGCTCCGAGTGTAATGGTGCATCACACGGGGCGGCAAAATGCCTGCGAAGAAAGAGGTCAGGGAACCAGCACGGGACTGGTCAAGGGGGTGTCGCCGGTGAGGGTGGAAAGGATGGCCCCTTATCTAAATGAGTATCCGGATAGGGCGGCAGCTAAGTTGCTTTATGAAGGGTTTCGTGTTGGGTTTGTTATTCCTCCACCTCCTTACGAGGTTCCGGTTACGCGGAGGAATTTAAAATCGGCTTACTTGCATGCGGAAGTCGTGTCGGAAAAGTTGTTAAAAGAAGTTTCGTTGGGTCGCATGTCGGGGCCATTTGTTGAGTCGCCGGTAAAAGATTTAGTTGTGTCCCCTTTGGGTATTGTCCCTAAACGCGAGCCCGGAAAGTTTCGTTTGATCCAACATTTATCGTATCCCAAAGGTTCGTCGGTAAATGACGGGATTGATCACGAGTTGTGTTCCGTAGTTTATACCTCATTCGATAAGGCGGTGGGGTTAGTGCGGGCTGCGGGTCCTGGGGCGCTGCTAGCAAAAACTGACATCGAGGCGGCGTTCAGGTTGTTGCCGGTTCATCCAGAAAGCCAACGGCTGTTGGGTTGTTTTTGGAATGGGGCTTTTTACGTGGATCGGTGCCTTCCGATGGGGTGTTCCCTTTCTTGTGCATACTTCGAGGCGTTTAGTAGCTTCGTGGAGTGGGTAACGAGGGGGGCATCCGGGGTCGACTCGTTGATCCATTACTTGGATGATTTTTTGTGCGTTGGCCCGGGGGGTTCGCCGGTTTGCGGTAATCTGCTTCATGCTCTACAGAAGGTGGCGAGGGATTTTGGGATTCCTTTGGCGCCGGAAAAAACGGAGGGCCCGGTAGCGACGATTTGTTTTTTGGGAATCGAAATAGACTCGGTGGCAATGGAGTGTCGTCTCCCGGCGGATAAGTTGGGTGCTTTGAGGCTGGAGGTTCGACGGGCTTGTAGAAGGAAGAAAATGTCGCTGAGGGAGCTTCAGTCGCTGCTGGGGAAGTTGAATTTCGCCTGCCGGATTATGCCGATGGGAAGGGTGTTTGGTAGAAGGTTGGCGGCGGCAACGGCGGGAGTGCGTGCGCCGCATAATTTTGTGCGGCTCAAGGAGGAGCACCGAGCTGATCTTCAGGTTTGGGATGACTTCTTGGGCCAGTACAATGGTCGCTCGCTATGGATGGCCCCAGCGCAGGATACGAGTGATTTGAATATTTTCACGGATGCGGCTGGGGCGGGTGGCTTTGGAGCTTACGGGGGAGGTCCGTGGTGCGCAGGTCAATGGCCGGCTAGCTGGGTGTCCAGTGGACTCACGCGGAATCTGGCCCTGCTCGAGCTGTTTCCCATCGTGGTGGCGGCTACCATTTGGGGGGACAGGCTCAGGGATAAGAAGGTCCGTTTTTACTGCGACAACATGGGGGTGGTGCTTGCCATTAACAACATCACGGCGTCTTCTCCTCCGGTAGTTCAATTGTTGCGACATTTAGTGTTGGTGTGTTTGTCGTTGAACGCGTGGGTGGTGGCGGTGCATGTCCCGGGTGTACGGAATTGTATTGCTGATGCTCTTTCTCGCTCGCAGTGGGACCGGTTTCGGCAATTGGCCCCGGGAGCGGAACGTCTCGGTTTGGCTTGTCCGGAGCATCTTTGGGATCTGGTATCGGTCCCGTAGAGCAGCTGTTACAAAGGTCTTTGGCGCGCACGACGTGGAGTGCTTATGCTGCTTGTTGGAGGCAGTGGGAGGAGTGGGTAAGAGAGTTGGGTGACGTCAATACGGATAGAGACAGGTTGGTGGCACTTTTGTATTGGTTAGGGGATGCCTGGGAGGCGGGGTTTTCAGTAGCGAAGGTGAACCGGTTCATATCTGCTGTGGCGTTTGGGCTTAAGTTGCGGGGCTTGCGGGATGTATCGAAGGAATTTCTGGTATCGCAGGCTTTGAAGGGGTTGCGCAGAGGTAGGGTGGAGGCGGATGGTAGAAGGCCGGTGTCGTTTGCTTTGCTTGGCTTGTTGGGGGGTTCATTAGCATCGGTATGTCGTTCTTCAGATGAAATGGATCTGTTCCGGTTGGCTTTTTCGTTAGCGTTCTTCGGAGCATTTAGAATAGGTGAGTTGGTGTCGCCAAGTACTAAACAGGCAGGGGGGCTGAGATCTGGGGAGGTGAGCCTTTTTGCAGATCGGCTGGAGGTATGGTTGCGTAGATCTAAAACTGACCAAGTAGGGAAGGGTAAACTGATAGTTTTGTTCGCTCTCCCGGGGTCGGTCATGTGCCCAGTGGAGTGCATGCGGGGTTTTACGAGAAACAGGGGGTCTCCAGATTTGCCTTTGTTACGTCATGAGGACGGGTCGTTTTTGTCCAGGTTTCAGTTTGGAGCTGTATTTAAAAAATGTTTGACGGCAGTGGGGGTTGCGGCAGGCTCATATTCATCTCATTCCTTCCGGATTGGCGCAGCAACGGAAGCGGGGCGCTGGGGGTTGGATGACGAGGGGGTGAGGCGTATTGGTCGTTGGGAGTCTAAAAGGTTTAAGTCCTATGTCCGCCTCCATATGTTGTAATTTTGTTGTTTATGCTTGAAAATGTTATATGGTGGTGCCTAACTGTGTTTTCCGTTTCAGATTCGCCTCCTTGTCTGGTGTGGTTGATGGGTCATTCGTACGTGCACTGGGGGGCTTTGAGGGCGGACGTCCGCCCGGATGGTCGCCAGTTGCGCATTCCGCGACAGGATGCGGTTGTGCATTGGCTGGGTTTTAGAGGTATGTCTTGGAACAGGGTGTTGGCGGAATTCCAGACATATGTGCGGCTTGATAGGGTTCCGGAGGTTGTAGTGTTGCACGTGGGTGGGAATGATTTAGGAGTCCGCCCTTTTCGTGAGTTGGTGCGGGATATCAAACATGATATGTTGTGTTTGTGGGTATCTTATCCCAAGTTGGTGGTAGTGTGGTCGGACATAGTCCCAAGAAAGCATTGGCGGTTAGCTAGATCGGTGGAGAGAGTCAATAAGGCTCGCATAAAAGTTAACCGGGCGGTGTCTCGTTTTGTGGCAAAGAACGGGGGCATTTGCGTGAGGCATAGGGATTTGGAGTCAGGAGTGGGGAATTTCTGGAGAAGTGACGGGGTTCATCTGACCGAGGTTGGCATTGATCTTTGGAGCTTGGCGATAGCAGAAGGCATAGAAAGGGCGGTGGTGGTGTGGAGGAACTCACAGGCTTAAGGTGGTCAAGGCCTGTTTCGCGGTGGCGGGGGGAGTCCTTGAGGCCAGTCAGTACAAAATGGTGGGGGGGTCGCATCGGGGGTATGCGTCCCCCAAAAAAGGTACATGGTTGAAGACTTCATCGGGTGTTATCCCTTTGAAGTGGTCTTCTGGTAGAAGGTATATCACTTGAAGGCTTCATCGGGTGTTATCCCTTTGAAGTGGACTTCTAGTGGTCGGTATATCACTTGAGGGCTTCATCGGGTGTTATCCCCTTGAAGTGGACTTCTAGTGGTTGGAGCCATCTGCAGAGGTGAACGGTGCTTCCGAGCTGGTTTACGGCTGGAGGTAATTGGTGGTTTGCAGATGGCTAATTCGGTGTGTTCTTGAAAGGAACATCTGAAGGGGCTTCAAGGACTTCCTCTGCTCGGGTTAATGTTAACGTTTAATTGTTATTTATGATTCTGACCCATGTTGGGTCATGTGAATTATTAGGAGGAATTCTCTGGTGGATTCCTAACTAGTTATCCGAATGTTTCGGATTTAAATTGTTTTTATAAAACTGTGAAATTAATAAACGGCTACTGTGGCCATTTCACATCCAACCTCGGTGTCATGTGTCTTTACTAAATGGGGGATAGTATGGTCTAAGGTTAACACACGACTCTACCTAGGCAGGTCAAGAAGAGGCTGGACGCAGCCGCAGGGTTAAGGGAAGCCGACATGACCGTCCTGGTAGGGAAAGGGTTAATGAGGTGAGGGAAAGTTGAAGGAGCTGAAGGAGGGACGGGGAGGAGTTAAGGGGGACGGGGGCGCCGTTACTGTGCTTCCCGCTGTTTCTCGGCATTGAGCCGGAAGCAGCGGGAGGAGTAACATACAATAAGCAAGCTCCCACCCTCCCACCCTTGGTTTGTTACTCCTTAGGTCTTATGTACGTCCGTCTATGAGCGTTGTGTTTTATTTTGTGTGCTTATTTAACATGTTTTTCTTTTTTCCGGAGTAGGTTCTGTTGTCATGGCAGCTGGCGGGGGGAGTCCTTGAGGCCAGTCAGTACAAAATGGTGGGGGGGTCGCATCGGGGGTATGCGTCCCCCAAAAAAGGTACATGGTTGAAGACTTCATCGGGTGTTATCCCTTTGAAGTGGTCTTCTGGTAGAAGGTATATCACTTGAAGGCTTCATCGGGTGTTATCCCTTTGAAGTGGACTTCTAGTGGTCGGTATATCACTTGAGGGCTTCATCGGGTGTTATCCCCTTGAAGTGGACTTCTAGTGGTTGGAGCCATCTGCAGAGGTGAACGGTGCTTCCGAGCTGGTTTACGGCTGGAGGTAATTGGTGGTTTGCAGATGGCTAATTCGGTGTGTTCTTGAAAGGAACATCTGAAGGGGCTTCAAGGACTTCCTCTGCTCGGGTTAATGTTAACGTTTAATTGTTATTTATGATTCTGACCCATGTTGGGTCATGTGAATTATTAGGAGGAATTCTCTGGTGGATTCCTAACTAGTTATCCGAATGTTTCGGATTTAAATTGTTTTTATAAAACTGTGAAATTAATAAACGGCTGCTGTGGCCATTTCACATCCAACCTCGGTGTCATGTGTCTTTACTAAATGGGGGTGGGGGGATAGTATGGTCTAAGGTTAACACACGACTCTACCTAGGCAGGTCAATTACAAGCCTGTATCCAGCTATCCACTACCAGCCTGTATCTAGCTATCTGTTATCAGCCTGTATCCAGCTATCCACTACCAGCCTGTATCCAGCTGTCCGCTATCAGCCTGTATTCAGCTATCCACTACCAGCCTGTATCCAGCTATCCACTACCAGCCTGTATCCAGCTATCCACTACCAGCCTGTATCCAGCTATCCATTACCAGCCTTTATCCAGCTATCCATTACAAGCCTGTATCCAGCTATCCACTACCAACCTGTATCCAGCTATCTGTTATCAGCCTGTATCCAGCTATCCACTACCAGCCTGTATCCAGCTGTCCGCTATCAGCCTGTATTCAGCTATGCACTACCATCCTGTATCCAGCTATCCACTACCAGCCTGTATCCGGCTATCCACTACCAGCCTGTATACAGCTATCCACTACCAGCCTTTATCCAGCTATCCACTACCAGCCTGTATCCAGCAATCCACTACCAGCTGTATACAGCTATCCACTACTAGAATGTATCCAGCTATCCACCACCAGCCTGAATCCAGCTATTTGTTATAAGCTCGTAATCAGCAATCTGTTACCATCCTGTATCCAGCTATCCACTGCCAGCCTATTTCCAGATATCCACTACCAGCCTGAATCCAGCTATCCACTACCATCCTTTATCCAGCTATCCACTACCAGCCTGTATCCAGCTATCCACTACCAGCCTGTATCCAGCTATCTACTACCAGCCTGTATCCAGCTATATGTTATCAGCCTGTATCCAGCTATCTGTTATCAGCCTGTATCCAGCTATCCACTACCAGCCTGAATCCAGCTATCCACTACCAGCCTGAATCCAGCTATCCACTACCAGCCTGTATACAGCTATACACTGCCAACCTGTATCCAGATATCCACTGCCAGACTGTATCCAGCTATCCACTACCAGCCTGTATTCAGCTATCCACTACCAGCCTGTATCCAGCTATCCACTACCAGCCATCTGTTATCAGCCTGTATCCAGCTGTCCACTATCAGCCTGTATCCAGCTATCTGCTATCAGCCTGTATCCAGCTATCCACTACCATCCTGTATCCAGCTATCCACTACCAGCCTGTATTTAGCTATCCACTACCAGCCTGTATCCAGCTATCCACTACCAGCATGTATCCAGCTATCCACTACCAGCCTGAATCCAGCTATCCACTACCAGCCTGAATCCAGCTATCCATTACCAGCCTGTATCCAGCTTTCCATTACCAGCCTGTATCCAGCTATCCATTACCAGCATGTATCCAGCTTTCCACTACCAGCCTGAGTCCAGATATCCATTACCAGCCTGTATCCAGCTTTCCATTACCAGCCTGTATCCAGCTACCCACTACCAGCCTGTATCAAGCTATCTACTACCAGCCTGTATCCAGCTATCTGTTATCAGCCTGTATCCAGCTATCCACTACCAGCCTGTATTCAGCTATCTGTTTTCAGCCTGTATCCAGCTATCCACTACCAGCCTGTATACAGCTATCCACTACCAGCCTGAATCCAGCTATCTCTTACCATCCTGTATCCAGCTATCCACTACCAGCCTGAATTCAGCTATCTATTATCAGCCTGTATCCAGCTATCCACTACCAGCCTGTATCCAGCTATCCACTACCAGCCTGTATCCAGCTATCTGTTATCAGCCTGTATCCAGCTATCTGTTATCAGCCTGTATCCAGCTATCTGTTATCAGCCTGTATCCAGCTATCCACTACCAGCCTGTATCCAGCTATCCACTACCAGCCTGTATCTAGCTATCCACTGCCAGCCTCTATCCAGCTATCCACTACCATCCTTTATCCAGCTATCCACTACCAGCCTGTATCCAGCTATATGTTATCATCCTGTATCCAGCTATATGTTATCATCCTGTATCCAGCTATCTGTTATCAGCCTGTATCCAGCTATCCACTACCAGCCTGAATCCAGCTATCTGTTATCAGCCTGTATCCATCTATCCACTACCAGCCTGTATCCAGCTATCCATTACTAGCCTGTATCCAGCCAGGGCCGGCGTCCGCACCTGGTAATCCTGGGCAAGTGCCCGGGCCCACTACCCCTGAGAGGGCCCACTCGGCAACCGGGTTCTGATGCTGCCGTCATCACAGCATCACTGTGGAGAAGAGGAGAACCAGGCAGAGCGCTAGCGTCTCTGCTTCGTGACTCAGTTTCTGGGGAAGCCCCTGACGTCACTGTCCATATATGGACAGTCTTGTCAGGAGTAGAGAAGGAGCCCCAGGCAGAGCCCTAGAAGCTGACTGCTCCGGGACTCAGTCTCTGGGGAAGCCCCTGACATCACTGTTCATATATGGACAGTCTTCTCGGGGGCAGAGCAGTGTCCCAGGCAGAGTGCTGGTTGCGCTCTGCCCGGGACTTTGGCTCTGGGGTTGCCCCTGACATCACTAGATGTATATGGACAGTGATGTCAGGGGCTTCCCCAGAGCCGGGTTACTAGAGCAGAGCCTTTATTATCTCTGCTCCGAACATCACTATCCATGTATGGACATTGATGTCAGGAGCAGAGCAGGAGTCCCAAGCATAGTGCGAGTAGTGCTCTGCCCGTGACTATGGCTCTGGGGTTGCCCCTGACAACACTGTCCATATATGGATAGTGACGTTAGGGCCCCTCCTGAAGAAGAATCCCCAGAGTGTCAGTGTAAAGGATCTGCCAGACACAGCTTCTGTGTCGACGCCCGTGGGTAATCAGTCTGCACCTGCTCCTAAGTCTGAGAGAGTGACACGATCTTCTACCAGTCAGGCTGAGGAGTGGGAGAGCCTATCACAGCCTGACCAGACGGAGCTAGCTCCCGCCCTCTGTCTATTTATACCTGCATTTCCTGCTCCTCCTTTGCCTGTGATTCTTTTCTGTTTCCTGGCTCTGCTGCTCCTGCTATGTTTATTGACCTTGCTTCATTTTTGACCCTGGCTTTACTGACTACGCTCCTGCTCTGCGATTTGCACCTTGTGCACTCCTGGTTTGACTCGGCTCCTTCACTACTCTTGTTGCTCACTGTGTTGCCGTGGGCAACTGCCCCATTTCCCTTAGCTTCTGTGTACCCTTGTCTGTTTGTCTGTCGTGCACTTATTGAGCGTAGGGACCGTCGCCCAGTTGTACGCCGTCGCCTAGGACGGGCCGTTGCAAGTAGGCAGGGACTGAGTGGCGGGAAGATTAGGGCTCACCTGTCTGTCTCCCTACCCCGTCACTACAGTCAGCAATGCTCTGGCTGGGGATTTCTCTCCTAGAGGGAACCCCAAAACCGCTACCTACAGGGAGGGGGGCTGTGTGGCAATACCAGGGAGGATGGCGGTGTGGCACTATTAGGGAGGAGTGCAGTGGCACTACCTGGGAGGAGGGGGCTGTGTGGAACTACCTGGGAGGAGGGGGCTGTGTGGCACCACCTGGGAGGAGGGGGCTTCGTGGCACTACCTGGGAGGGGGGCTGTGCGGCCCTACCAAGGAGGGGATGCTGTGTGGCACTACACGGAAGGGGGCTATGGGGCACTACCTGGGGTGGCTGTTTGTCACTACCTGGGAGGAGGCTCTGTGGCACTACCTGTGGGGGCTGTGTGGCACTACCTGGGAGGGGGGTTGTGTGGCACTATCTTCTGAGGGCACTAAATTTATGGGGGTACAAACTGGGGGCCTAACTTCTATATGGGGGCATAAACAGGGCCTAATGTCTATATGGTGGAACAAAGTAAGATTTTCTCCCATTTTACTGCCGCCGTGAGTACCCCGCAAAGGGGCCAACAAAGTCTGTGTTGCTCAAGGGCCCACATAAACCTGGAGCCGGCCCTGTATCCAGCTATCTGTTATCAGCCTGTATCCAGCTCTCCACTACCAGTCTGTAGCCAGCTATCCACTACCAGCCTGTATCCAGCAATCTGTTATCAGCCTGTATCCAGCTATCCGCTACCAGCTTGTGTCCAGATATCTACTGTTCGCCTGTATCCCGCTGTCTACTGCCAGTCTGCACCCAACTATCTGAGACAAGCGTGAAGCTTCCTGTCTATTAGGAATTGTGTCGACTGATCTGCATCCATCTGCCAAGGTATCATCTGCTAGTGCCTGTACCCTCAGTGTACCCTTGTTTGTTTTATTTTTTATGTTGTTGTTTTGTTTTTTTGTTATTATAGGAGGAAGCACTTGTCCCATTGCATGAAGTAAATGAGTTCTCTTATGTAATACACAACAGAAGTCCATAACATTTAAACATCAAGTTAGAGTAAACACAATGTCCCACATTTACTAATGCTGACTAATAGTTAAATTCTGATAATATCTGTGGCACTTTGTGTGGGTGAGGATGATTAGGTGCTCCTACCCTGTAGCTATGGTTGCAGTATTATTTTAATCAGAAAAGGGCAAATTAAATTGTGTAATGTTTCAGCTTTAATTCTGGCCTTTATCAAACACTATTGCTGCTGTCTATAAGATAACACTGCTAGATGATGTACGTAGTGCTAGCGACCTTCAATGATGACAATTAAAAATCCCTAGCTCTACATCATCTAACAGTTTCATTTTATAGACAGCATTATGTATGTAATATGTAAGAGCATTACAAAAAATGATGTGTGCTGTTGTAATTCTCTGCATACTGTAGTCTTCCTTAGATTCCAGATGCTGGATCCAACACTTTGCGCGAGATATTATACACGTGGTTTAGTTCTGCATTAAATTGATGTAGTACCTTATTTGATTTTTACTTACCCACAATTTCCCTGAATGTTCTGTTTTCTGCATCTAGTGAAATAATTCCTCTTTCAAAACATGTTCTTAATTCAAATAAGCTATGCAATGTAAGTGTGGTAACATGGGGTTTACTCCATCTTTCTCCTCCGTCTTCAGTTTTTTCTTCAAATTTCATCCACCTATAGACACAGCAGACAACCTTTCTTAGTGTAAAAGAATAATACACATATGTTTAACCTTCAGTAAAATGTATAGAATGGACTACAAATAGTCTTTATGGGGATGGTCCTTCTCAAAGAAAAGGGCCAATATACACAGAACATAGGGTAATTGATAAATGTCACAGAAACATCTGCTCTAGATGGGGAGTGGTCTTCTCAAACAAGTGGTCTTTTGTATAGCTAAACTTGTGAAACGTTTTTCTTGAAATAAGACTTCCAGGAGTGTAAATTTTCAGAACAAGCTGTGTGTAGACATTGGGCCAAGAAGGAATACTCAGAGATTTTAGCTTTAAAACCAGATGAATTGTGCACTTACACCACATTTGGCCATTAATTCAGAAGTTTCTGGTGGTATACAAAAAAAAATACAAACGTGTATCCTTTTAGTATATAGTTGACTGGTTTTAGGTCCGAACCCCATTTTTCTAAGGTACTGACTTAGTCATTGGACAGATGGATCCAAACGTATGATATACATTTACACATTACTATTCTGGAACATTTAAATTAAAAACAAACCAAAACCCCTCCATGATATACTTAATTTGGATGGATGCATTAATTGTTTTTATATATATATATATATATATATATATATATATATATATATATATATATATATATATATATATATATATAAACACCCTGCCACAATATTTCACAAAAATCCTTAAAAAAACTAAATGTGCCAAACACATAGATAACCTCCTACATAATCAGGTATTTAGGTTTGGTAATACAGTAATCATTTATAACAACGCTGACATTTTATAATCGTATACAATTTCTTCAAAAAGATTTATAGGGCTAAAACCCTTACTTTATTTAAATAGGGTTTATGTACAATACAAACTATGCTACTGCAATTTTGGCCCAAAAAATACAAAACATAAAAATCATACTTTTCATGTTAACAATATTATTACTAATAATACATAACAAGAAGACTGCAGTCAGGTAAACTGTGTGATCACTGTAATGAAAACTCACCTTTTGGGGGTGTTATCACATTTGTCTATAAATGATCATTAAGCTGTGATCAGTTTTTTCTTTAGAATCAATCACCTGTCTGTCGTAAGGCCCTATTACACCTGTCGATTTTGGCCGATGCAGCGAGCGTCGATCAACGAGACGTTGATCGGCGCTCATCTGCTCCTGTCACATGGATCTATGTATGGGGATGAGCAATCGTTACTCCGATCACTCGCCCCCATATATTATTATAATGTCAGCAGCCGACAGCCGACGAGCGTTTGCTCGTTCATCTGCTGATCGCTGCCTTGTTTACACAGGGCAATTATCGGCAATGAGCGTTCTATAAACGATCGTTTGCCCGAATATTGCCCAGTGTAAAACCCCCTTTTATGTTTGGTTCACAACTCCGTCAGAGCTTCGTTCATGAGTTCCGTTGGAGCTTTCCTTCAGGGGAACCCATGAACGGAACCCTGACGCTGATGTGAACGAATCCTAAGAGTAAAAGATTTACCCTGCAAACTATCCATGCCATCCACACCTGTTTAGAATGCATTCTTCTTCCATGTTGTACAATGCAACTGCATGGGAGGAACAAAGACTGGAGTCCTGTGATTGAGGATGTAAATATACAATTTCCAGCTAGAGGGTTAATGGTGCTACTTATTAGGAGGTAAGGTGAACATCTCCTCCACAGGCCATCTGTAGTGATGATCGGGTACTGGGGCAGCTGCAAGCTGGTATTATTAGGCTGGGAAAAGCCAAAAGCAGTGCCCCTTCCCACCCTGGTAATGCTAGGCTGCTGCTGCTGTGTTGTATCTGGCTAGTTATGAAAATGGGAGGGACCCTATGACGTTTATTCCATTTACAAAAACAATGGTCCCCCCATTTTTTATCAAACCGATCTATGCAAGGATCCCGTCATGTTGAGGAGGCTGTTCAGAAGCTCCGTTTGTTCGCGGGAACGGGGCCAATGTGAGTATAACATTATTTTGTTTTATTTGTTTGAGGGCGCTATCTACAGGGGGGCTGTATGGTGCTATCTACAGGGGGGCTGTTTGGCACTATCTACTGGGGGAGGTCGTGGGCGCTATCTGCAGGGGAGGCTGTATGGGCTATCTACAGGGGGGCTGTATAGCACTATTTACAGGAGGGCTGTACGGCACTATAAACAGGGAAGAGGTGGGGGGCACTCTCTACAAGGGGGCTGTATGGCACTGTCTTCAAGGGGCAGGGGGCACTATCTACAATGACGCTCTACAGGGGGGCTGTATAGCAGTGTCTACAGGGGGGCTGTGTGCCACAATCTACAGGGGGGCTGTATGGCACAATCTACAGGTGGAGCTGTATGGCACAATCTACAGGGGGCACTATCTACAAGGGGGGCTGTGTGTGGCACCCAATCAAAATTTTGCTATGGGTCCAAGTTACGCCCATGATATAGGGACCAGCAAACAGTATCACACATAATAGGCTTAGTTATAGGACCCAGCAGACCGTATCACACATTATAAAATTATATCCAGGACCCAGCATACAGTATTCATTACTTACCCACTTCGCTCCTGAGTCTTTGGCTCTGGGGGAAGCGCTGGGCCCTGACGCCTTCAGTGTCAGGGCATTATGTTAGCCGCACATACAACATTCTGATGCTGAACGGCATCAGGAACCAGCGCTGCTGAAGAGAACCCAATTTAGGAGCGAGGAGGGTATGTACATGGAAGAGTTAACAGGGTTTTCCCATCAGGGACATTTATGGCATATCCACAGGATATGCCTTAAAGAGGCTCTGTCACCAGATTTTGCAACCCCTATCTGCTATTGCAGCAGATAGGCGCTGCAATGTAGATTACAGTAACATTTTTATTTTTTAAAAACGAGCATTTTTGGCCAAGTTATGGCCATTTTTGTATTTATGCAAATGAGGCTTGCAAAAGTACAACTGGGCGTGTTGAAAAGTAAAAGTACAACTGGGCGTGTATTATGTGCGTACATCGGGGCGTGTTTACTACTTTTACTAGCTGGGCGTTCTGATGAGAAGTATCATCCACTTCTCTTCAGAACGCCCAGCTTCTGGCAGTGCAGATCTGTGACGTCACTCACAGGTCCTGCATCGTGTCGGCCACATCGGCACCAGAGGCTACAGTTGATTCTGCAGCAGCATCAGCGTTTGCAGGTAAGTAGCTACATCGATTTACCTGCAAACGCCGATGCTGCTGCAGAATCATCTGTAGCCTCTGGTGCCGATGTGTCCTCGCTCGTCTGACACGATGCAGGACCTGTGAGTGACGTCACAGCGTGATCTCTCGAGAACACGCTGTGTGTCTGTCACTGCCAGAAGCTGGGCGTTCTGAAGAGAAGTGGATGATACTTCTCATCAGAACGCCCAGCTAGTAAAAGTAGTAAACACGCCTCGATGTACGCACATAATACACGCCCAGTTGTACTTTTACTTTTCAACACGCCCAGTTGTACTTTTGCAAGCCTCATTTGCATAAATACAAAAATGGCCATAACTTGGCCAAAAATGCTCGTTTTTTAAAAATAAAAACGTTACTGTAATCTACATTGCAGCGCCTATCTGCTGCAATAGCAGATAGGGGTTGCAAAATCTGGTGACAGAGCCTCTTTAAATGTCAGATAGATGCGCGTCCCACCTCTGAAAACCCACCCCCTAAACCTCGTTCTACCTCTCTGTGCTCGTTCTACCTCTCTGTGCTTCTTCCCGACCATAAAGAATAAAACAGCGTAGCTCGCTGAGCTACGCTGTTTCCGTAAGTCCCATAGTAGTGAATGGTAGTTACGTAAACAGCGTAGCATGTGAGCTATGCTATTTCCGTAACTACCATTCAGTTCTATGGGACTTACGGAAACAGCGTAGCCTAGCAAGCCCAGTATGTTACAGCTGACACCCTGCTGTAATGGAAAGCGATCGCTGCATCTTAGCGGTTGGTAGCAAAATCGGCAGACTGCTGTTATGGCAACAGGAAGCCTAACAATAGCCTCCTGTTCTGCCATTACGGAAGCAGATTATGCCCCGCCCGGAGGTGAAGCCTAATCGGCTTGCTGTCAGTGAATGACTGACAGATCTAATACACTGCACTACATAGGTAGTGCAATGTATTAGAAAATAAATCAGAGAGTTGGACCTTCAAGTCCCCTAGTGGGACTAAAACAAAGCGTAAAAAAAAGTTGTAAAAATAATAATAAAAAAATTTCAAGTAATAAAATAAAACACAATTGTCCTTTTTCTCTTATCAAGTCCTTTATTATTGGAAAAAAAAAACTATACATATTTGGAATCACCGCGACTGTAACGGCCTGAACTATACAAATATTATGTTATTTCTTCCACGTGGTGAACGGCGCAAAAAAAACAAACCCATAATAAACAATGCCAGAATTTCTGTTTTTTGGTCACTTTCTCCTACAAATATTGGAATAAAAAATGATAAAAAAGTCGCACATATCCAAAAATGGTACCTATAAAAACTATAGCTTGAAAGAGCAGGACAAACCACCATTTTATGTTCATCAAGAAGAATATTTCTGTTTCTTGTAAATGGTTAAATTTCTCTTTGCCTAGAGCCACACCCATGTAGGTGAATGTAAATTTCTGTTTATGTGGCATATGTTAATCAGTAAACAAGTACCCACGACCCTTAGCAGAGAGTCAGCCTTTGGCTTTATTCAGACGAACGGGAAAAACGTCTGTGCAACTCGCGTGATTTTCACGCGTGTCGCACGGACCTATATTAGTCTATGGGGCCGTGCAGACATGTGCGTGATTTTTGCACAACGTTGCTCCGATGCAAAAAAGTCACGACATGTCCGTTCTTTCTGCGTTTTCCACGCATCACGCACCCATTGAAGTCAATGGGTGCGTGAAAACAACGCACGGCACACGGAAGCACCTCCGTACGCACAGCGTTTTTCACGCAACACTTGTTAAGCCTATGTAAATGACTTGACCAAACTAGACAAAAAAAAGCACAAACCAGGAAGTGGCTTTTCACTTTCTGGGCACATGCGCACAGTTCCAACCGACATCTGCTGCAATGCTACATGCGTGCGATGTCGAAAAACTGATCTGCTTGGTCCATGAGAGGCCACAGTTGTGGAACACCAACGCAGAGGCCTACCACGACCGCACGGGCAAGGAGGTTGGCTGGGATGAGGTCGCGCACAGCCTCTTCGGACAGGAGTGGGATAAAAGCCCCACAAGAGACCGCAAAAACATAGGTAAGCGCAGATCTGTATTGATGCTAATGCAATCGACCATGCTGTAGTGTATATCCTTGTGTTTCACATGTTCCTACTGTGCTGGGTCGCGGGTGTGTCACAGCATCATTAGGCAGGTGTATAATGTTTAGATGTGTTTAAGGAATGGCGACGTTTCGGACAAGTGCAGTTTTCTGTGATGTCACATGGTGTCCTTTTTTTGTTTGATTGCTGTTCCTATGTCCAGTTGATGATGTTAAAACCCGGTGGAGGAGCTGTCGGGATCGGTTCCGGAGGGAATTTGGAAGCAGACGGCGAAGTGGGGATGGGCGCCCAAAAAGCGCCCATACATATACATGAAACAACTAATGTTCCTGAAGGACATAATGGAGATGCGGCCGTAAGTACTGACTGTACCTTGATGACATGTGTGTGTTCACTGTATAATCGGCCAAAAATGTTTTTTTGTCCCTTGTGGACATGTTAAAAGGAGTAACGCTAAATATTTCTGGCAGATGCAGTGACAATCTGAACGACACCGAGGAGGAGGCTGGCCATGCGGAGTCGCAGCCGGTCACGGAACAACATCCTGTGCTGCCCTTGACCTCCGAGCCAACGCAACCACAAGCAGCCACCCAGTCAAGCAGCCTACCCCAGCTGCCACGGGACGTTGACAATCCCCGGACGCCACCAGCCAGGCGCCGGCGCAGCAAGGTTGCCACAACAGGTGCCAACGTGGACTCCAGAGTCCTGGAGTACCTCCGCCGCTGTTCTGAGGAGGATGCCTGTGACGCATTTGGCCGTAGCATAGCGCCGCTACTCAGGTGAGTACCGGACTACCGGATGGCGCGCGTCCAAGGCTCCATCCTTACCATTATTGACTTCGCCACTCCTCCTAACAATCCACGCCAGTGCTTCTAGGTAATAGAGCAATGGCGTGGATTACCTGAGGATTCCGTGCCCTCTACTGCACCTCTCCCTTCCCAGCCTGCAAACCCCTTTCCATGGCCACAGTACCAACGGCTAATGGTGAGCATCATGTCACCTTGTCATGTGGTGCCTCGGGACCGCCCTTTCACCCCCTACGGCAGACCCCAGCAACCCTTTGCCCAGGGCCCCACGGCAGGGTTCAACCCTCTGTATCAGCACCACTATGCTGTTGAGGAGAGATTTGTAGCTGTATGTAGGCAGATTATGGGGGGCTCGATGTTGTGAGCTAAACAGAGAAGACCGAGGAGGTAAATTTAGCATCATGTTGGCGCGTTTGCAATTTTTGTATGCCTGCTGGTTTCTGTTTAAAGTTAACAGTTCTAAATTACACATTAAAGTGTTTTTTTGGTTGCAAGTAAGATTTGATGTGTTTGCCTCCATCTACAGTGAAGGAAATAAGTATTTGATACCTTGCTGATTTTGTAAGTTTGCCCACTGTCAAAGACATGAACAGTCTAGAAATTTTAGGCTAGGTTAATTGTACCAGTGAGAGATAGATTATATATTTAAAAAAAACAGAAAATCACATAGTCAAAATTATATATATTTATTTGCATTGTGCACAGAGAAATAAGTATTTGATCCCCTACCAACCATTAAGAGTTCAGCCTCCTCAAGACCAGTTACACGCTCCAAATCAACTTGGTGCCTGCATTAAAGACAGCTGTCTTAAATGGTCACCTGTATAAAAGACTCCTGTCCACAGACTCAATTAATCAGTCTGACTCTAACCTCTACAACATGGGCAATACCAAAGAGCTTTCTAAGGATGTCAGGGACAAGATCATAGACCTGCACAAGGCTGGAATGGGCTACATAACCATAAGTAAGACGCTGGGTGAGAAGGAGACAACTGTTGGTGCAATAGTAAGAAAATGGAAGACATACAAAATGACTGTCAATCGACATCGATCTGGGGCTCCATGCAAAATCTCACCTCGTGGGGTATCCTTGATCCTGAGGAAGGTGAGAGCTCAGCCGAAAACTACACGGGGGGAACTTGTTAATGATCTCAAGGCAGCTGGGACCACAGTCACCAAGAAAACCATTGGTAACACGTTACGCCATAATGGATTAAAATCCTGCAGTGCCTACAAGGTCCCCCTGCTCAAGAAGGCACATGTACAGGCCCGTCTGAAGTTTGCAAATGAACATCTGGATGATTCTGAGAGTGATTGGGAGAAGGTGCTGTGGTCAGATGAGACTAAAATTTAGCTCTTTTGCATTAACTAAACTCACCGTGTTTGGAGGAAGAGAAATGCTGCCTATGACCCAAAGAACACCGTCCCCACTGTCAAGCATGGAGGTGGAAACATTATGTTTTGGGGGTGTTTCTCTGCTAAGGGCACAGGACTACTTCACCGCATCAATGGGAGAATGGATGGAGCCATGTACCATCAAATCCTGAGTGACAACCTCCTTCCCTCCACCAGGACATTAAAAATGGTTTGTGGCTGGGTCTTCCAGCACGACAATGACCCGAAACATACAGCCAAGGCAACAAAGGAGTGGCTCAAAAAGAAGCACATTAAGGTCATGGAGTGGCCTAGCCAGTCTCCAGACCTTAATCCCATCGAAAACTTATGGAGGGAGCTGAAGATCCGAGTTGCCAAGCGACATCCTCGAAATCTGCAAAGAGGAATGGGCCAAAATTCCATCTAACATGTGTGCCATCCTCATCATCAACTACAAAAAACGTCTGACTGCTGTACTTGCCAACAAGGGTTTTGCCACCAAGTATTAAGTCTTGTTTGCCAAAGGGATCAAATACTTATTTCTCTGTGCACAATGCAAATAAATATATATAATTTTGACAATGTTATTTTCTTTTTTTTTTTAAATATAATCTATCTCTCAGTGGTAAAATTAACCTAGCTTAAAAATTCTAGACTGTTCATGTCTTTCACAGTGGGAAAACTTACAAAATCAGCAAGGGATCAAATACTTATTTCCTTCACTGTATATAAATAGATGGAGCGGGCTGCACAGGCGGGTACTGTAGTAATAATGGGAGATTTTAATTACCAGGATATTAATTGGTGCCATGGTTCGACTTCAACTGCAAAGGGGAGACATTTCCTCAACCTGTTGCAGGAAAATTTTATGGGCCAGTATGTGGAAGACCCGACTAGAGGTAAAGCTCTGTTGGATCTGGTAATTTCTAATAATGCAGAGCTTGTTGGGAATGTCAATGTTCGTGAAAACCTCGGTAACAGTGATCACAATATAGTTACATTTTACCTATACTGTAAAAAACAAACACAGGCTGGGAGGGCAAAAACACTTAATTTTAAGGCTATGTTCACACGGAGTATTTTGGGGGAGGAATATCTGCCTCAAAATTCCGTTTGGAACTTTGAGGCAGATATTCCTCTCCCTGCACGTCGATTTTCGCGGGAATTATCGCGCCGTTTTTCGCCCGCGGCCATTGAGCGCCGCGGGCATAAAACAGCGAGATATACGCTTTCTCCTGCCTCCCATTGAAGTCAATGGGAGGTCCGAGGCGGAAGCGCCCGAAGATAGGGCATGTCGCTTCCTTTTCCCGCGAGGCAGTTTTACTGCTCGCGGGAAAAAGACGCCGACGCCTCCCATTGAAATCAATGGGAGGCGTTCTCGGGCCGTTTCTGCCGAGTTTTGCGACGCGGTTTCCGCGTCAAAAAACTCGGCAAAATACCCCGTGTGAACATAGCCTTAGAAAGCCAATTTCCCCAGGATAAGGGCTGCAATTCAGGACATAGACTGGGAAGAAGTAATGTCAAATAATGGTACAAATGATAAATGGGAGATTTTCAAATCTACTTTGGGTAATTATAGTGCAAAATTTATTCCTATAGGTAACAAGTATAAACGACTAAAATTAAACCCCACTTGGCTTACACCTTCTGTAAAAAGGGCAATATATGACAAAAAAGGGCATTTAAAAATACAAATCTGAGGGTACAGCTGTAGCCTTTTTAAACTATAAAGAGCGCAATAAAATCTGTAAAAATGTAATAAAATTAGCAAAAATACAAAATGAAAGGCAGGTGGCCAAGGATAGCAAAACAAATCACAAAAAAATTGTCAAGTATATATATGCAAAAAAGCCAAGGTCTGAACATGTAGGACCCCTAGAAAGTGGTAATGGGGAGTTGGTCACAGGGGATCAAGAGAAGGCAGAGTTACTAAATGGGTTCTTTAGCTCTGTATATACAACAGAAGAAAGTGCAGCTGATGTAGCTGGTGCTAGTACTGTTAATATATCAGTTGATATACTGAACTGGATGAATGTAGATATGGTCCAAACTAAATTATATAAAATAAATGTGCACAAGGCCCCGGGACCAGACGGGTTACACCCTAGAATTCTTAAAGAGCTTAGTTCAGTTATTTCTGTCCCGCTTTTCATAAGATTCTCTAGTGATTGATATAGTGCCAAGGGACTGGCGCAAGGCAAATGTGGTGACTATTTTCAAAAAGGGCTCTAGGTCTTCCTCGGGTAAATATAGACCAGTAAGCTTAACATCCATCGTGGGGAAAATGTTTGAGGGGCTATTGAGGGACTATATACAGGATTATGTGACAAAAAATAGTACTATAAGTGACTGCCAGCATGGTTTTACTAAGGACAGAAGTTGTCAAACTAACCTGATCTGTTTTTATAAAGAGGTGGGCAGAAGCCTAGACAGAGGGGCCGCAGTGGATATAGTGTTTTTGGACTTTGCAAAGGCATTTGACACTGTCCCCCATAGACACCTAATGGGTAAATTAAGGACTATAGGTTTAGAAAGTATAGTTTGTAATTGCATTGAGAATTGGCTCAAGGACCCTATCCAGGGAGTTGTGGTTAATGATTCCTACTCTGAATGGTCCCCGGTTATAAGTGGTGTACCGCAGGGTTCAGTGCTGGGAACACTATTATTATTATTCAACTTATTTATTAATGATATAGAGGATGGGATTAATAGCACTATTTCTATTTTTGCAGATGACACCAAGCTATGTAATATAGTTTAGTCTATGGAAGATGTTCGTGAATTGCAAGCGGATTTAAACAAACTAAGTGCTTGGGCATCCAGTTGGCAAATTAAGTTTAATGTAGATAAATGTAAAGTTATGCATCTAGGTACCAACAACCTGCAGGCATCATATGTCCTAGGGGGAGTTACACTGGGGGAGTCACTTGTTGAGAGGATCTGGGTGTACTTGTAAATCATAAACTAAATAGCAGCATGCAGTGTCAATCAGCTGCTTCAAAGGCCAGCAGGATGTTGTCGTGTATTAAAAGAGGCATGGACTCGCGGGACAGGGATGTAACATTGCCACTTTACAAAGCATTAGTAAGGCCTCATCTAGAATATGCAGTTCAGTTCTGGGCTCCAGTTCATAGAAAGGATGCCCTGGAGTTGGAAAAAATAGAAAGAAGAGCAACGAAGCTAATAAGGGGCATAGAGAATCTATGTTATGAGGAAAGATTAAAAGAATTAAACCTATTTAGCCTTGAAAAAAGACGACTAAGGGTATGTGCACACGAGAACTGTCTTTTACTTCTGAAAAGACAGACTGTTTTCAGGAGAAAACAGCTGCGTCGTTTCAGACGTAAAAGCTCCTCCTCGCATTATGCGAGGAGTCTTTGACGCCCGTAATCTTGAGCTGCTCTTCATTGAATGCAATGAAGAACGGACCAAATTACGTTGCAAAGAAGTGTCCTGCACTTCTTTGCCGAGGCAGTAAATTTACGCGTCGTCGTTTGACAGCTGTCAAACGACGACGCATAATTGACAGGTCGTCGGCACAGTACGTCGGCAAACCCATTCAAATGAATGGGCAGATGTTTGCAGACGTATTGTAGCCGTATTTTCAGACGTAAAACGAGGCATAATACGCCTCGTTTACGTCTGAAAATAGGTCGTGTGAACCCAGCCTAAGGGGGGACATGATTAATTTATATAAATATATTAATGGCACATACAAAAAATATGGTCAAATCCTGTTCCATGTAAAACCCCCTCAAAAAACAAGGGGGCACTCCCTCAGTCTGGAGAAAAAAACGTACAATCTGCAGAGGCAACAAGCCTTCTTTACTGTGAGAACTGTGAATCTATGGAATAGCCTACCGCAGGAGCTGGTTACAGCAGGGACAGTAGATGGCTTTAAAAAAGGCTTAGATAATTTCCTAGAACAAAAAATATTAGCTCCTATGTGTAGAAATTTTTACCTTCTCTTTTCCCGTCCTTTGGTTGAACTTGATGGACATGTGTCTTTTTTCAGCCGTACTAACTATGTAACTATGTAACTAGGCCGCACCTACGTAGCGAAGTAGCAGCTGGCCAAACAACAGTCCTAGTACAAGAGTACCTTTGATATTCCAGACAGTAAGGCACAGATAAACTTGAAGACAGATGACACCAGACGTGGTGTACAGCACCACACGACTCCAACAATCTAAGTCACAGGAACAAATATAGCATGGGATACAGGATACAGGTAGCCTGGCACGGGTACTGGATAACACTAAGGGACCATTTGCCAAGACTAACATGGATAAACACAGCAACGCTCAGGCAATGAGTGAAAGGGCAGAGCCCCTTTTATAGTCCAGGGTGATCATGGGCTAATTAGTGATTTTTTACATGTGTGTGCATTGGCCCTTTAAGGCCGGGGCGCGAGCACACGCGCGCACCATACGGGTACCAGCATAGCGAGGCAGAAGTGAGTGATGGCATCGCTCAGGAGGGAGATGCTACCCAGCTCTCACACGTCCATGGCCACAGCCATCAAAGGGGTAAGTCAGAACGACGGCCCGCGTCTGTGGTGTTACAGTTATCTGCAGCATCTCAGCTAGTATTGGGGTTAGTGGCAGGGAACCGTCAAAGAGAGCAGTTAGGTTATACCGTCAGGGAATTTAGTGTCTGGAATCCATCACCGTAGTTAGGTTTAGTGTTAGGCAGTGGCGTAGCTGCTACAGGGCCCGCAGCTTGAGGGGGCCCATGCCGCCCGCCGACACACCCCCCCATATGCCTGGGGGCAGCCGTTATGGCCGCTACAGCGGTAGCGATGCTACTACAGGGCCTGGGCAGCCGAGCCACTAACATGTATTGGCCGGCTGACATAGGCCCTCACATGCCCGGGGGCGTCGCTAATAGCGGATGGGGCCCTGGTGCTAGCGACAGTCAACCCCTCTTGCAGTAATTATACCTGTGTCTATAGCACGCAGGTACAAATACATGCATTAGCGCTGGATAGCCGGGCATGTTCTGTGACCGACCATTCAGCGCCTTACAATGATGCTAGCGGAGCGATGACATCATCGCGTAGCTTCCGAGCTTGAAAGGCGCTGATTGACGGGGCAAGTCATTCTGCCCTGCCAATCAGCACCTTTGAAGGACGCGCTGCTTGCGTCGTTCAGCTCCAGCAGACCTGCTCAGAAGAGAGCAGATCTGCATTGCCATCGGACAGCGTGAAAACTGGATCAGTGTGAGTATGTTATTTTTTTCTATTAAAACTGTGAGTGGCGTTATCTACAGTGGGAGTCTTCCATATGTGGGGATGTTGGCCACTATATTCAGGGGGGGTCTTTATGTGGGGATGTGGGGCACTATATACAGGGGGAGTCTATATGTGGGCCACTATATACAGGGGGTCTATATGTGGGGATGTGGGCCACTATATACAGGGGGTTATATATGTGGGGCACTATCTACAGGCAGGTCTATATGTGGGGATGTGTGCCACTATATATAGGGGGGTCTATATGTGGGGATGTGGGTCTCTAGCTACAGGGGGGGTCTATATGTGGGGTACTATATACAGGGGGGTCTATATGTGGGGATGTGGGCCACTATAATTACAGGGGGTCTATATGTGGGGATGTGGGACACTATATACAGGGGTGGGCTATATGTACAGCACTATCTCTAGGGGAGCTATTTGTAGGGCACTATCTATAGGGGTGGGCTATACATGGGTGGGTTACCTGTGGTGCACTAGCTACAGGGGGCTATATGTAGGGCACTGTCTACAGTGATGGGCTATATGTGTGCCACTATATACAGGGGGGTCTATATGTAGGGGATGTGGGCTACTATATACAGGGGGTCTATATGTGGGAATGTGGGCCACTATAAACAGGGGGGTCTATATGTGGGGATGTGGGGTACTATCTACAGAGGGCTATATGTAAAGCACTGTCTACAGGGGTGGGCTATATGTGTGCCACTATATACAGGGGTTTATATGTGGTCCACTGTATACAGGGTGGTATATATGTGGGAATGTGGGGCACTATCTACAGGGGGGGTCTATATGTGGGAATGTGGGGCACTATCTACAGGGGGTTAGTGGCGGATCTTCATTAGGGCGGTTCGGGCGGCCGCCCGGGGCCCAAGGCTCCCAGGGGGCCCATGACTGCCCGAACCGCAAATGACCGCATAGGCCCCCTCATGCCCGGTGGCGTCGCTAACACCGGAGCGGGCCCCTGTGCTACCTGCAGCCACATTTATTTGTATCTGAGTTCTCAGGACTCAGATACAAATGAATATTATAGGCTGCAGGCCACGTTAGGCCTGCAGCCTATAAGGCGCTGGGAAGACTCCCTGCGCAGGCCAGCGTGATGAGGTACTGCATCACGCCGGTCTGCGCATGCGTCTAGTCCGGAGGATTCACATGCGTCCAGCTGGAGTGGACACCACGGGGCAAGGTAAGTAACATATATATATTTATTTTAGGTGGAGGTAGCGCTGTGTATATATTGAAGGAGGGGGAGTGCTCCGTTACACTATATACAACGGGTAGCGCTGTGTGGGCCTATATACAAGGGGGAGGGGAGCACTGTGTGACACTATATAAAAAGGGGGGAGTGCTCTGTGACACTATATACAAGGGGGAGTGCTGTGTGGCCCTATATACAAAGGGGAGCGCTGTATGCACTATATACAAGGGGGGAGCGCTATGTGGCCCTATATACAAGGGGGAAGCGCTGTGTAGCCCTTTATACAAGGGGGGAGTGCTGTGTGACCCTATATACAAGGGTGAGGGGAGCGCTGTGTGGCACTATATACAAAGGGGGAGCGCTGTGTGCAGTATATACAAGGGGGGAGCGGTAAGTGGCCCTATATACAAGGGGGAGCGCTAAGTGGCCCTATATGCAAGGGGGAGCGCTATGTGGCCCTATATGCAAGGTGGAGCGCTGTGTGACACGATATACAAGGGTCGAGCGCTGAGTGACACTATGTACAAAGGGGTAGGGCTGTGTGGCGCTCTCTACAAGGTGGCTGTATGGCAATATCTATAGGGGCTGTGTGTAACGCTCTCAGTGTATGGTATTATTATATTCAGGCGCGAAGTGTTTGGTGCGATTATATTTAGGGGCACAGTATATGACACCATGATAATTTTATTTTTGTTTATACGTGTGGAAATGTTGGAAAAGTTAGGAGCCGAAGACATCTTAGTGGAAAATTCTGCAGAAATTGGTCATGGCTGGGAGAAGTCGTCATGAGCTCTGGACTGGATGGAGAAGAAAAGAGGAAAAAAACTACTAGAATCTGAGACGTCGTCACCTGTGAGTCACTGGATTTATAGAGAATCTGTCACCACTCCTGACATGTTTATTATAGAAAATCATTGTATTTCACAAAAAGTATTTTTGCAGTCCGGATAGACAATTCCCCTTGTCAGGAGGATGTGTCCCTGCACAGTGTGATACTGTCTGTATGTAGGGACACAGCCCTGTGACAAGTGGAATTGTAACGCCCATTTGTTAATGCTTGCCCAAAAAGGTAGCGTTAAAAATAGTTATGGCGCAGCAGGGCGGCGGTGCGGAAGGGGGCCCAAGTTTGAGTAACAGCCCAGGGCCGATGGTCTACTTAATCCGCCACTGAGGGGGGTCTATATGTGGGGATGTGGGGCACTATCTACAGAAGGGGGTTCTATATGTGGGGATGTGGGGCACTATGTACAGGGGGGTCTATATGTGGGGAACTATATAACGGGGTGGGCTATATGTAGAGCACTATATCTAGGGGAGCTATTTGTAGGGCATTATCCATAGGGGTGGGCTATATGTGGGACACTATATACAGGGGTGGGTTACTTTTGGGGCACTAGCTACAGGGGGGCTATATGAAGGGCACGTTCTACATGGCTTTGCTATATTTGGGACACTGTTTACAGGGGGAGCTATATGTGAGGTACTATCTACAGAGGTGGGCTATATGTGGAGCACTATCTATAGGGAGAGCTATTTGTACTGCACTATCTACAGGGGTGGGCTATATGTGGGACACTATATACAGGGGTGGGTTACCTGTTGTGCACTATCTACATGGGACTATATGTAGGTCACTATCTACAGCGGTGGGCTATATCTGAGGCACTATCTACAGAGGTAGGCTCTATGTGGAGTACTATCTATAGGGGAAGCTATATGTAGGGCAGCATGGTGGCTTAGTGGTTAGCACTATTGCCTTGCAGCTCTGGAGTCCACCTGTGGGCACTATCTACAGAGGGCTGTCTGTGGGGCACTATCTACATGGGCTTTTAAGTAGGGCACTACTTAAAGAGGCTCTATGGGCGTCACTTTCTACAGAGGGCTATGGGGACACAATCTGCAGGGGGCACAGAGTGTGTGTGGGACACAGTGTATGGTACTATTATAGCTAGTGGTGTAGTGTATGGCACTTTATTATATTTAGAGGTATTGAGAATTTTAACTTCGTTTATTGGTGCAGAAATTTTTTAAAAGTGAGAAGCTGAAGACATCTGTGCGGAAAACTACAGAAATGTGTCATGGCTGGGAGAAATCCATCATAGAGGTCTGGACCGGAAGGAGAAGAAAAGAGAAAAAGAACTAGAATCTGAGACGTCACCGGTGTGTCACTTAATGTAAATGTTTATTCTGCCTCTAATCAGTACTGTAGTCACTGTATGATCTGCAGTGAGATGATGGGTGGTATGATTTTGCTTTTGTGAAACAGCATCTCCAAGCATATCCTTACTATTGCTCGTGTCATGTTGGGAGCTGTAGTTTTATGCAGTACAAACCTATACGGCAGGGGTTGCACTAAATTGAGCTGAGGAAAAAATGTACATCAGCACACAAAATACCCAGCTTTCCCAGCTATCCTAACGTGTGTAAGATGGTGAATTAAGATATAACTTTTATTGGGTATAACTAAAAGGATTGCAATTGGGACATACAACATACAAGTTAAAAGTAGCCAAAGTAGACCAGCAAGTATTAGTATGCAGAGAAACGTGATCGTAGTAAGTGGAACAGATGCATCTAAGCACTGATTTAACAGACCAGCGGCAGTCGTACACTATGCCGCTGATAGTAACAGTGTAATTGCTGGCCTAACTATAAATTTTAATTAGCACAGACGCCCCCCCCCCCCCCCCCCCGACATGTTTCTCACACTTAGTGTCCTCAGGGGTATAATGGGGCTAATGACGGCGTGTATGAGTTTACCTTCACAAGATCTCGGAGATGACGTATGTGAAGGTGTGGTTCAGCCCGAACCAATAGAAATGCATAGAAAGTATCACACCTCCAGCTGATATGATGGACGAAGGTACCGTCCAATAGGGGGGCGAGACTCACAACCAATCAAAGTACTCAGATAGTGCATGCGTACAGCACAAAAAACGGCTGTCAGAAGAAATGAAGATCGAAGTGTCTGCGCATGACAGTATACTTAGAAACTGAACAACTAAAAAGGTAAGAACAGAGACATCACTAATGGATGAATGAGGTGCCAATATTGGCAGATAGACTGTTAAAAAAAATACCTGTTTTAATGTGAAAAGGTATCAGAGGCGCATATATGGACACTGGAAAATGCTATCTTGAGATAGAAATTTAAAATCAGCATAGATGTTAATTGCCATATCCTGAAATGTAATTATAAATACAGTACAAAGTACCGTTACATGAAGGCTATATGGTTGAGAGGAAAAGGACTCTTTTGAGGACAAATGTCATCTAAATAAGATGGTCGGCCCATTAACCCCTTCAGGACTGAGCCTGTTTTGGCCTTGTGGATGCAGCCAATTTTTTCAAATCTGACATGTGTCACTTCATGTGGTAATAACTTGGGAATGCTTTTACCTATCCAAGCGATTCTGAGATTGTTTTCTCGTGACATATTGTACTGTATGTTAGTGGAAAAATTTGATCAATAAATTCAGTATTTGTTTGTGAAAATCACCAGACCTTAGAGAAAATTTGCAAAAATTTGCATTTTTCTAAATTTAAATGTATCAGCTTGGTAGTAATACCACACACAATAGTTACTAATTAACATTTCCCATATGTCTACTTTATGTTGGCATAGTTTTTTAAGCATCCTTTTTTTTTCTATGACATTACAACGCTTAGAACTTTAGCAGCAATTTCTCACATTTTCATGAAAATTTCCAAAACCTATTTTTATAGGTACCAGTTCAGTTCTGTAGTGGCATTGAGGGCCTTATATATTAGAAACCCCCATAAGTCAGCAAATTTTAAAAACTGCACCCCTCAAAGTATTCAATACAGCATTTAGAAAGTTTCTTAACCCTTTAGGTGTTTCACAGGAATTAAAGCAAAGTAGAGGGGAAATTTACAATCTTCTTTTTTTGTCGGAAAATCCATTTTAATCCATTTTTTTCTGTTACACAAAAGGTTTTACCAGAGAAACACAACTCAATATTTATTGCCCATATTTTGCAGTTTTTAGAAATATCCCACGTGTGGCCCTAGTGTGCTAATCGACTGAAACACATACCTCCGAAGCAATGGAGCAACTAGTGGATTTTGGGGTCTCCTTTTTATTAGAATATATTTTAGGCACCATGTCAGGTTTGAAGAGGTCTCGTGGGGCCAAAATAGTGGAAACACCGACAAAAAGACACAATTTGGCAAACAACACCCCTCAAGGAATTCATCAAGGGGTATAGTGAGCATTTTACGGAATTAGTCCGTAAAAATTAAAATCTAAATTTTTTTCCAATAAAACTTAAGAAATTATCAATTTTTACAAGGAATAAAAAAGAAAAAGCGCCTCAAGATTTGTAAAGCAATTTCTCCTGATTACGGCAATACACCACATGTGGTCATAAATGGCTGTTTGGACACAGAAGGGAAGGAGCACTATTTGGCTTTTGGAGCTCAAGTTTACTCAATTGGTTTTCGGGTGTCATTTGCAAAGCCCCTGAGGGAACAAAACAGTGGACACCCCCCAGAAGTGAGCATTTTGATCCCATAGATTTTTTGGCTGAATTTAGTGTAATTATGCCGTCAAAACGTCTATAGGTTTTTATTCTTTTTTTTTACGACGTTCACCATGCACTATAAATGATATATCTAATTTATTCTGCTGGTCGATGCGATTACGACAATACCATATGTATATAGGTTTTTTATGTTTTACGGTGTTTGCACGGTTTTAAAAAAATTATTTCGTTTTTGTGTCACCATATTCTAAGAGCCACAACTTTTTTATTTTTCTATCAGGAAAGCTGTGTGAGGGCTTGTTTTTTGCGGAACAAACTGTAGTTTTTATTGGTATAATGTTTGGGTAATATTTATGCAATTTTTTGTGAGCTTAAGTGACTTAAAATAGCGATTCCGGTATAGTTTTTTAGTTATTTTTTTTTATGGCTGTCACCGTGCGGGATAAATTACATTATATTTTTATAGCTCAGGCCGTTATGAACGCGGCAATACCAATTATGCATCGTTTATTAATCTTTTTCATTTTTTCTATTAATAAAGGACTTTATAAGGGAAAAAGGGTGATTTTTTTAAATTTTATTATTTTGACATTTTACTTTTGTACAGTAAATTTTTTTGTAACTTTTTTTTTTTTAGTTCCACCCTGGGACTTGAAGATCCAATTGTTGGATCGTTGCTAGAATACCCTGCAATACTTATGTATTGCAGGGCATTATACCTGTCAGTTACACACTGACAGGAGGCATATATAGTTAGCAGACCGAAAGCCTTTGTTAGGCTTCTGGTTGCCATAGCAATCGCCCCCCCCCCCCCCGCAACACTCGGCCCCCGCAATCGCATAGCTGGGCGCCGATTTTGTTATAACAACTTAAATGCAACGGTCGATATTGACTGCTGCATTTAAGGGGTTAATCGGTTCGGATCACCGCTGTGATCTGACCCGATGTTTTCCCCCATTACTAGGGCTGCTAGTAGCAGGGAGCGCCTGTATGCTCTGTTAGGAGCACACGTAGATTAACGGGCTGCAGGCACAAGGACCAGTACTGCAGCCCGTTAATCTATGTGGGGTGGTCGGGAAGGGGTTAAGGTGAATATAATATCTAATCTCAAATTGAGAAGTACCAGAGAAGGAAAAATCTGTATTTCACAAAATAGGAATCCTCCTCATGTGACAGAATGTCAAATTTAAACTTCTTATATTAGAGAAATAAATATGAGTACAGATACCTAGGACCATAGTAATGAAAATTATAATATAAGAGTAAGAAACATGGCTGTTCCAGAAAAGCATATTCTTGCCAGACGGGAGCCAGTATACTGATGATGACATTGGCAAGGACATATGAGCGAGAGGACCTAATAACAGAGGGTTAGAAAAGTCTAATATAATCCGTTTAAAGGAAAGCAACGAAGGTGAAACCCTCATTAAATCCAGTTGGGGTCAAAGATTTTAATCTATGTATCCATCTTGCTTCTTCCTGTAAAAGTATTTTATCCAGGTTTCCAGCTCTCGGGCCCAATTTGAGTTGAGTGATGCCCCAAAACTGTAGGGAAGTAGTAATACCTTTGTGGAAGGATCGAATATGCTTAGAAAGAGGAGTATCCTCTTTGTTATTGATGGTACTTAAATGCTTCGAAATCCCTCTTCTTAATTGTTGAACAGTCTTCCCAACATATAGTTTTGGGCATTGACATGTAGCAGCATATATTACTCCACTGCTCCTGCAGTTGATGAATTCTCTTATGTCAAAAGATTTGCCATCAAGCGGATTACAAAAACTCTTCATGGTGGGCATGAAGGGGTAGAATAAACATCTCCCGCATGGATGAGAGCCTACTATAGGGGAAGAGAGCCAACTGATTTGTGAGATGGAGGTTGTAGAATAATGGCTGTGTACCAAAAACTCTCTGAGGTTATAACCTCTATGATAGGTTATACGCCCTATGCAAGTCCATTTTGGGGTAACCTCGTGCTAGGAATTTAAGATACAAAGTATCGCATTCCCGTTGAAAGGCATTATCGTCTGAGCAATTCCTTCTAGCTCTAAGGTATTGTCCAATTGGAACGCCCTTTTTGAGAGCAGGTGGATAAAAGCTCTCCCAATGTAAAAAGCTGTTAGTAGCAGTTGAGTTCCAAAATATATTTGTATGGACACTGCCACCAGGATCCAGAGAGATTTTGAGGTCAAGGAAATTTATTTTATTTTCGTGTATTTCCAAGGTGAATTTCATCCTGATATTGTTGGTATTGAGAATATCCATAAAATCAAAGAAAAGGTTCTTGTCACATCCAAAAAAAAAAAAAGATCATCATCAATGTATCTTCCCCAAAAAAGAATATGAGATGTGAAAAAGAGCAAATCATCAGTGAAAACGAAAGTATCTTCCCACCCCCCTAAAAATAAATTAGCATAAGTGGGTGTACAGACGGTGCCCATGGCAGTTCCTTTAAGTTGATTGTAAAATTTACCATCGAAAATAAAAAAATTGTGAGTAAGTAAATATTTTGTAATCCGCTTGATGGCAAATCTTTTGCCAAGGCGACCAGGAGAGAGGACCTTCTATATGGTGCCAGTAGGAAATCAATAAAATCATTGCCCACTGTTAGATGTGTTGGGAGTTTTCATGTCTGTTCTTCTCAAGTTCACAGCATTCTACAAAAACACTGGTTTATCCTACAAGCTGATTCGGATCTTAGAGATGCTATCTCAAACTTTCCCAATATAACCTCTGAGAGTTTTTGGTACACAGCCATTATTCTACACCCTCCATCCGCACATTCGATCCTTCCACAAAGGTATTACTACTTCCCTATAGATTTGGGGCATCACTCAACCCAAATTGGGCCCAAGAGCTGGAAACCTGGATAAAAAAACTTTTACAGGAAGAAGCGAGATAGATACATAGATTAAAATCTTTGACCCCGACTGGACTTAATGAGGGTTTCACCTTCGTTGCTTTCCTTTAAACGGATTATATTAGACTTTTCTAACCCTCTGTTATTAGGTCCTCTCGCTCATATGTCCTTGCCAATGTCATCATCAATATACTGGCTCCCGTCTGGCAAGAATATGCTTTTCTGGAACAGCCATGTTTCTTACTCTTATATTATAATTTTCATTTCTATGGTCCTAGGTATCTTTAGTCATATTTATTTCTCTAATATAAGAGGTTTAAAATTGACATTCTGTCACATCTATCATGAGGAGGATTCCTATTTTGGGAAATATATATTTTTCCTTCTCTGGTACTTCTCAATTTGAGATTTGATATTATATTCACCTTAATGGCCCGACCATCTTATTTAGACAACATTTGTCCTCAAAAGAGTCCTTTTACTCTCAACCATATAGCCTTCATGTAACGGTACTTTGTACTGTATTTATAATTATATTTCAGGATATGGCAATTAACATCTATGCTGCTTTTACATTTCTATCTCAAGATAGCATTTTCCATTGTCCATATATGCGCCTCTGATACCTTTTCACATTAGAACAGGTATTTTTTTAACAGTATATCTGTCAATATTGACACCTCTTTCATCCATTAGTGATGTTTCTGTTCTTACCTTTCTGGCTGTTCATTTTCTAAGTACACTGTCATGCGCAGACACTTCAATCTTCATTTCTTCTGATAGCTGTTTTTTGTGCTGTACGCATGCGCTGTCTGAGTACTTTGATTGGTTGTGAGTCTCACCCTCCTATTGGACGGTACCTTCGTCCATCATATCGGCTGGAGTGCGATACTTTCTAGGCATTTCTATTGGTTCGGGCTGAAGCACACCTTCACATACGTCATCTCTGAGGTCTTAAGAGAAGGAAACCTTAGCCCCATTATACCCCTGAGGACGCTACATGTGTAGCGAAACATGTCGGGGGGGGGGGCTTCTGTGCTAATTTTAATTTATAGTTAGGCCAGCAATTACACTGTTACTATCAGCGGCATAGCGTACAACTGCCGCTGGTCTGTTACATCAGTGCTTAGATGCACCCGCTCCACTTACTATGATCATGTTTCTCTACATACTAATACTTGCTGGTCTACTTTGGCTACTTTTAACTTGTATGTTGTATGTCCCAATTGCAATCCTTTTAGTTATACCCAATAAAAGTCATATCTTAATTCACCTTCTTACACACTTTAAGATAGCTGGGAAAGCTGGGTATTTTGTGTGCTAATGAAAATTTGTTTCTCATTTGAATGTTTACTGCCCGCCAGCTATCAGGGTCATTTCATCGTTTTTGCATATATATATATATATATATATATATATATATATATATATATATATATATATATATATTGAGCTTGGTTCGGGGGCTCTATATATGTACTGATCTCGGTTCTGATGCTGTATTTAAGTACTGAGCATTGGTCTGTTGCTGTATATATGTATGAGCTTTGTTCTGGTGCTGTATATATGTACTGCTTGGTTCTGGGGATGTATATATATGTACTGAGCTTTGTTCTGGTGCTGTATTTATGTACTGATCTTGGCTCTGGGGCTGTATTTATATACTGATCTTTGTTCTGGTATTGTATATTTGTACTGAGCTTGGTTCTGTTGCTGTATATATGTCAGGGCCTGCTTCTAGTGCTGTATTTATGTACTGAGCTTGGTTCTGGATCTGTAATTATATGGGATATATTTATAATAACAAAATTGCAGGGCAGATGGAATTGTTCTCAATTCATTGTATATTTCATGGGAACCTGTCTGGTAGTTTTAACCCCTTGAAGCGCCACCATGCGGTAATACATGACCTGGCAATATTTCCAAATGTATTTTTTTTCAGATACAGCAAAATCATTAAAATACACTTTTAAAACGGCGCACACTATATGCTAATTACTCATTAAAGGGTCATGTGGCGGTGCCGCTATCCTGAAGAGTCACATAGTCCTGCCTCCAAACCCATCTTTCCATGTTTGATTGACATTCCCTTGGCTGATACAACTTTCTCGGATGCGCCATTGCCTTGTGTCACTATACACAAGGGGCTCTGTGTGGCACTATACACCAGGGGGGCTGTGTGGCACTATACACAAGGGGGAGCTGTGTGGCACTATACACAAGGGGGAGCTGTGTGGCACTATACACAAGGGGGAGCTGTGTGGCACTATGCACATGGGGGAGCTGTGTGGCACTATATACAAGGGGCTGTGTCGCAATACTAAGGGGGGCTGCATGGCACTATCTACTAGGGGCTGTGTGGCACTATTTACAAGGGGAGGGCTGTGGCTCTATCTACAGGGGTCGGTGTGCGGTACTATCTACTAAAGTGGGTCTGTACGGCACTATCTACTTAGGGGGGCTGTGTGGCAGTATATACAAGGGAGGGGGCTGTGTGGCTCTATATACAGTGGGAGCTATATAGCGCTATATACAGGGGGGACTTTATGGTGATATCTACAGGGGGGCTGTATGGCACTATCTACAAGGGGGAGGTGGGGGCGATAGCTACAATTTATAGAGCTTATGGTCTCCCAGACAAATTTATATGCCCAAAAGTATATGAGCAAGAACCCCACATCATTTTATGCCCAATCCCACAGGTGGACTCCTGTAGACGCAGCAGAGTTGGGTAAGTTCAGGGGACTCTGAAAAAGTCATCCATTAGGGCTTACTGAAGCACAGACATATTATATCACACCCTGATGTACCGTATGGCCATGTCCAAGATGTGTTATGAGGCAATACTTTGCTTCTTACATTATGCTGATAATGAGCAGTGCCCACCCCGAGATGACCCCAATTTTGACCGTTTGTATAAACGGAGACCATTTCAGTGCCCGGTTTGCCCAAGTATACATCGCCGAGAACTGTATTTCTATTGATAAGACCCTGGTACATTTTAAAGTGAGCCTTCAATTCCGCCAGTAAATGCAGAATAAGAGGGCAAGGTATGGCGTGAAGATGTATAAGCTGTGCGAGAGTGCATCAGGTTATACTCACAAATTTAGGATATATGAAGGGAAGGTCACCAGGATTCAGCCACCAGAATGCCCCCCCCCCCTACTGGGAATTAATGCAGAAATTTTGAGGGATACGGTGCACCCACTGCCGGAGCAGGGTTATCACATCTACCTAGATAATTTTTATATCAGCGTCCCACTCTTCAAGTGCCTCACTTCCAGAATTACTGCGGTATTCGGCACTGCTAGAAATATCGTAGAGGCCTTTCTAATACACTGCTTGTGCAAACACTCAGAAGGGGTGAGAGCAGGGCACATTCTAGCAACAACATATAGTGTGTCAAGTACAAGAATAAGAGAGATGTCCTTGTATTGACAACAATACAAAGCCACACCAGTACCCACGTACCTCTACGTGGTACCAGTACAGAGACCCCCAAACCAGACTGCATGATAGATTACAATAGGTATATGGGAGCGGTGGACTTGTCAGATCAAGTCCTGAAACCCTCTTGTGCCATGCAAAAATCGAGGGTTTGGTATAAGAAGTTGGCCGTGCACATCATACAGATGGCATTGTACAATGCGTACATGCTACGTCGATGTGGAGGCCAGAGGGGAACTTTCCTGGAATTTCAAGAGGTGGTTATCAAGAACCTAATCTTTAGCAACCAGGAAAGGGGGCACACAGTACTTCTGGAAGCAAGGCCACATGCAGCATACCAGGGCAACACTTTCCAGGAGAAGTTCCCCAAACTAGCAAGAAGGGAAAAAGTCAAAAGAGGTGCAAAGTCTGCTATAAGAGGGGGATAAGGAAGGACACAATATATCAATGTGACACATGTCCCAAAAAACCAGGGATCTGTATGAAAGAGTGTTTTAATATTTACTATAGATCCCTTGATTTTTAATTTACCTCAGTTTTACTTACCCTGATGCACTCAGTACAGCTTATCCCCCTCATCCTTCCCTTTTGAGCCCTGCCGTGTACCCAAGAAGCTGATAACAGCCACATGTAGGGTATTACCATACATGGGAGAACCCACATTACAGTTTACGGGGTGTATGTCTCCAGTGACAAATGCTGGGTACAATATATCGGACACTGAAATGGCATATATGTATAGAAAATTGCAAATCTCACTCTGCACCATCAGCTGCGCATTATCTTTTACACAATATCTGTGGGGTCAAATGGCTCACTACACTTCTAGAAGTATGCATTAAGGGGTGTACTTTTTTGAAATTGGGTCACTTCTTGGGGGTTACCACTGTTTTGGTACCTCTGGGGCTCTTCAAATGTGACAAAAACCACTCCAGCAAAAGTTGGACTCCAGAGAACACATAGCACTCCTTCCTTTGAGCCCAAACGGCAGTTTATCACCACAAGTGGGTTATTGCCACAATCAGATCAAAATGGGCCACAAAATGGGGTATTTTGTTCCTTGTGAAAATAAGACATTTTGGGCCAAAACGACATCTTATTGAAAAAAAATTAAAAAGATTTAATTCACAGCTCAATTCAAATAAGTTTTGTGAAAAAACCGTAGGATTAAAATGATCACAAAACCCATAAATGAATTCCTTGAGGGGTGAAGTTTCCAAAATTGGGTCACTTCTGGTGGGTTTTTATTGATTTGATACCGCTGGGGCTCTGCAAATAATGCGACATGGCACCCGAAAACCAATCCAGCAAGATCTGGATTCCTCCCATGGGCCCAAACGACAGTTTATCAACACAAATAGGGTATTTCCGCACTCAGGACAAATTAGGCAACAAAATGGGGTATTTTATTCCTTGTAAATACCCAAAACAACATATTATTGGCAAAAATTTCATTTTTTATATTTCACTCCCAATTCAAATAAGTTCTGTGAAAATACTGTGAGGTCAAAATGGTCACAACACCCATAAATTAATTCCTTGAGGGGTGTAGTTTTCAAAACGGGGTCACTTTTGGGGGATTTTCACTGTTTTGGCACCACAAGACCTCTTCAAACCTGGCATGGTGCCTAAAATATTTTCTAATAAAAAATTAAAAAAAAGAGGCCCCAAAATGCACTAGGTGTTTCTTTGTTTCTGACTCCTGTGTTTTAGTCCACTAGCACACTAGAGCCACATATGGAACATTTCTAAAAACAGCAGAATCTGGGCAATACATATTTAGTTGTGTTTCTCTGGTAAAACCTTCTGTGTTATAGAAAAAAATGGATTCAAATTGAATTTCTGCAAGAAAAATGAAATTGAAAATTTCACCTCCACATTACTTCCTGTGAAATGGATAAAAGGGTTAAGAAACTTTCTTAATGCCGTTTTGAATACTTTGATGGGTCTAGTTTTTAAAATTGGGCATTTTAAGGGGGTTTCTAATACAAAGGCCCCTCAAAGCCACTTCAGAACTGAACTGGTACCTAAAAATAAGGCTATTGAAATTTTCTTGAAAATATGAAAAATTGCTGTTTATGGTCTAAGCTTTGTAACGTCCAAGAAAAATAAAAGAATGTTCAAAAAACAATGCCAATCTAAAGTAGACATATGGGAAATGTTAATTAGTAACTCTTTTGTGTGGTATAACCATCTGCCTTACAAGCAGATACATTTAAATAAAAAAAAATGCAACATTTTTCACAATTTTCTCTACATTTTGCTATTTTTCACAAATAAACACTGAATGTAACAACCAAATCTCAGAATGGCTTGGATAGGTAAAAGCATTCTGATGTTATTACCACATAAAGTGACACGTCAGATTTGAAAAATGGTCTCTGAGCCTTAAGGCCAAAACCAGGCTTCGTCCTTAAGGGGTTAACACTCAACTTGCTAAAGGGTGCGACTTGTTTAGCATTATGATCCAGACGCAGGAAGGAGACTACCGCATTCGGATGTTGTTATGAAAACCTGTTAATGTCTTAGGACCCCAACAGAAGGGGGGTATACTGGTAGAATTTGATTTGTGTCCCAGCATAAATACAAAAGCTGGCCAGTGTTACAACGCTGTATTTAACGATGCATCCTGATGCTAAGCAATGTGGCGTCAGGACCATGTGGCTGGTCCCTGTAGAGAAGAGAAGCAAGGCGAGATAGTAAATAAAGGGGCCTGGTCGGTGTTCTGATTTTGGGGCCTGGTCTGAGGGCTTAGTTATGAGTCTGGTGGCCTGATTTGTGTGTCCAGGGTCTGATATAGGGGTCTAATTTAAGGGTCCATCTAGGGTCTGATTTAGTGGTCTGATCTGGGGTCTGAATTAATTCTGGGGTCTGGTCTGGGGTGTAAATTAATTTAAGGGTCTGGGGTTTGAATATAATAAGGGGTCTGATCTAGGCTCTGAATTAATCCATGAGTTTGGTTTAGAATCTAAATTAATTTAGGTGTCTGGTCAGTCGGTTTAAGTTTATTTTTTTTAGTCTGATCTTGGGTCTGCTAAACGTAGTGGTCTTGTCTAAAATAATATTGGGGTCTGAATTAAATATGGGGTCTGCATGTCTATATGGCAGATATAGAAAGCCATTAGACGACAACTTAACCTGTCCAGCCATGCCTCACTCTCCCAGACAATGTGTGGCAATCCTAGATTTAAATATGGTATAGTCCAGCCTATCATTTCTAGATGGAAAACTGAAGGTCTGAGAAACATAGCAGATATTATTGATGTATCATCAAAGTTTCTCCTTCAACCAGGCATGCTCATTATTTCGTTTTATTCACTTATACTCCTTTACAAGCAAGCGCAGAGCTATGCGACTAGTGTCCTTTCGCTCCCTAGTCCAAATCGATTGGGATAACGGTCTTATTGCTAGTCACTATGCCTTCCTCCGCCCACAGATAAAATATGAAACATCCATTACAGGTATATCGAGATGGGTCACCATCCGGATTTCCCACCCACATGAATTTCATCTTTCCTAGGCAAAATTTTCTTATAGGAAACATTCCAAACCATTGCTTATGGGCATGTCCCCAGATTAAAATATTTTGGAAATGAATACCTGATTTTTTTTTAACCCATACTTCCTGTGTCATAGACCTTACTCCAGCCTGTAACATGAGCATAAAACCATTTGTGCATTTTACAAGCAGTAGTTATATAAGGTAGTTAACATAACATTAAATGCAAAGAAAATAAATTAAAGAGGTCCGTGTGCCTGACTAAAACTGATTGTATAACTGATACTAATGAGACTATATGGTGACATAATGAACAGCCTCCTTTGTGTATATATATATATATATATATATATATATATATATATATATATATATAGTGCCACACAGCCCCTCTTGCAGAAAGGGACACAGAGCCCCCTTGCAGATATTGCCACACTCCCCCCTAGTAAATAGTGCCACACACCCCTCCTTGTAGATAGTGCCACACACCCCACCTGTAGATAGTGCCAAACACACCCCCTGTATATAGTGCCACCCCCCATGTAGCTAAAGCCACACAGCCCCACCTTGTAGATAGTGCCACACACACCCCCTGTAGATAGTGCCACTCACCCTCTTGAAAATAAAGTCACACAGTCCCCCTTGTAGATAGTGCCACACAATCCCCCCTTGTAGATAGTGCCACACAGAGAGAAGAGCAGGGACCACGCATGCATGCCTGGCTGTATAACTGAACAGCCCATACACGGCACGTCACTAGAGACGTGTCGTATACCAGGAAGAAAATTTGAATAATTTGACCACGTAACAGGTTTACAGCTGATAAACACAGCGGGCAGAGAGTGATGTCACCAGTCCTGTGCCCCACGGCAGCATCAGGAAACGGGGACAATTTTGAAACTGTAAGTACATTCCCAAGTTAACAACTTCACGACTGCCATAAGGATATATACGTTCTAACTGCCAATCCCCCATGCAGTTAGCACGAGTATAGATGTTGACAGCCTTGAAGGGGTTTAATGAGTGCAGTGCTGCTTCAGTGTGAGCATCGCTGCACTCTCAAGTCGGTCGGGGCTTTGAGAGCTCCGTAATATTCCCAGGCCCCCACTTTAGATAGTGCCACCCACAACCCCTTGTACGTAGCGCAAAGGCCTCTCTAGATAGCACCACCTAAGCTCCCTCCAGTATCGGAATCCCTGGGCAGCGCTCTGGCCGAGGATTCCCCTCCTAGAGGGAGCCCCTGTTGTCTCTCCATCCCCGCTGTAGATAACGCCACCCCCCTGCAGATAGCAACCCCCCCCGCTGTAGAAAGCATCTTACCCCCACTGTAGATAGTGCCACCTGAATTGACTCTAGGAGCGGAATCACTAGTGTCAGATCGCACTGGCCTGGGATTCCGCTTCTAGAGAGAGCCCCTGACGTCACTGTCCATTTTGACAGTGACGTTAGTTGCTCTCTCTAGGAGTGGAATCCCCGGTGTCAGATCCCTCTGTGCCGGGGATTCCGCTACTGGAGAAGCCCCTGGTGTCACTATCCATATAGAGTGATGTCAGGGGCTACTCCTGGAGTGCAAGCCCCGCTCTGGCAGGGGATTCCGCTTTTAGTTAACCCCTAACGTCACTGTACATATATGGACAGAGACATCAGGGACTTCCTGTAGAAGCGGTATCTTCGGCCAGAGGGATTCCGCTCCTGCAGGGAGCTACAGTGGTGGTATTTACAGGAAGGGGGTGCCATTTACGGGGGGGGGTTGCGCTATCTGCAGGGGGGATGTTGCTAAAGACAGGGGAGATGTTACTATCTACAGGGGTTGGTGCTATGTGCAGGGGGGTGGTGCTATTTACAGGGGTGGCACTATATACAGGGGGTGTGGTGCTATCTACAGGGGGTGCTATATACAGGGGGTGTGGCACTTCATGGGCACTATGGCATTATATTGGCACTACCTACAGGGGACACTGTGGCACTATCTGTATGGGCACTCTGTGTGGCGCTATGTGGGCATTATCTACAGGGAGAACTGTAACACTATGTAGGAACTTTGGCACTATTTACAGTGGGCACTATCCGTTTCAGGGGGTTGGGCCAAAAACCCCTAACGATTAAAATTCATCTATTTTTTTAACGTCCATGAAAAACGGATAGCAAATGGTGGTCAAAAATGGTCAGACGGCTGGGAAATTGATTAAAATTTGGAGACACATTGATACAAAACAGCAATGAAATACTGACAGCTGATCCGTTGTTGACTGCCATTTTTTTCACAGTCGTGTGTATATAGCCCTCTTTTCTCTCCCCTCACATCAATCCAGAGAGAAGAGGAATAATTGTTACACAGCTCCACAGTGTATGGATAGATAGACAGACGGACAGACAGACAGAAAAAAATGACAAAAAGGTTTTGTTTTTTTCACATTTTTTGTGATTTGTCTGCTCATAATAAAAATTTTAAACGCTGAATTAATTAAACTAATCTAGAAAATGAAAGCCTCATAAGTTTTGTAAAAAAAAACAAAGTAAAAATAGTTGTGATATTCAAAGTGGTTCCAAAGATATTATCGTTTAAAGAAGTGCATATCAAAAATGGAAAATTTGACCTTGACACAGAGGCATCAATGACCCTTGGTCATGAAAGGGTTAAAATCACTAACACATAAAAGTTTTAACTTGGAAAACCCCTTTAAAGAGGCTCTGTCACCACATTATAAGTGCCCTATCTCCTATATAAGAAGATCGGCGCTAAAATGTAGGTGACAATAGTTCTTTTTATTTAGAAAAACGATCTATTTGAAACCACTTTATGAGCGATTTTTAAGCATTTTGCTAATGAGTTTCCTAATGCCCAAGTGGGTGTGTTTTACTTTAGACCAAATGGGCATTGTACAGAGGAGTGTATGACGCTGACCAATCAGCGTCATGCACTTCTCTCCATTAATTTACACTGCACTAGCGATATAGTTATATAGCTATGTGCAGCCACATACACAAACACTAACATTACTGCAGTGTCCTGATAATGAATATAGATCATTACCAGCCTTGACGTGATGTTTATTCAGAATCCGGACACTTCTGAATCTTTTCTGTGAGATTCCAGCAAGGCAAGCGTAATCTTGTTTGAAATGACAGGTTACATCGTAATCTCGCGAGATTACGCTTGCCTTGCTGGAATTTCACAGAAAAGATACAGAAGTGTCAGGATTCTGAATAAACATCACGTCCAGGTTGGTAGTGATGTATATTCATTATCAGGACACTGCAGTAATGTTAGTGTTTGTGTATGTAGCTGCACATAACGATATAACTATATCGCTAGTGCAGTGTAAATGAATGGAGAGAAGTGTATGACGCTGATTGGTCAGCGTCATACACTCCTCTGTACAACGCCCTCTTGGTCTAAAGTAAAACACGCCCTCTTGGGCATTAAGAAACTCTTTAGTATAAAGCTAAAAATAGCTCATAAAGTAGTTTAAAATAGATCGTTTTTCAAAATAAAAAGCATTACTGTCACCTGCATTATAGCGCCGATCTTCTTATATAGGAGATAGAGCACTTATAATGTGGTGACAGAGCCTCTTTAAGTCAAACACAAGATGAGCTATAGCTAGCTGAAGATTTGGAACAATGTATTGGGACTGCTATTGTCTCGCTGGTATCAGTAATTATTTATGCTTTCACTAGATGTCGTTCTTTTGCTATTTCTTTTAATGCTTAAGGCGAAAGACAGGATGTGGATTTAAACTCATTAACCTGTCAGTTTAATTTTGCAGTACTAATGTGATTGCTGAAAATGGAAATGTCTCATGGGGCATTATTAAAGTAAAATTGCCACTTTTTTGGGTATAAAAACCGTACCCATACTATAGCCATTTTGAGTTCAGTTACAACTTGTATGGTGTTGTTTCCTCGACCTGTATCATTGATATAATGGACTCCCGGGAAGAGACCGGAAGATCAAAATTTTAGCTACATTTATACTGGGAGGTTTCACGGAAGTTGTGTTTTTCTACCCAGACTCAGCCAGCATGTTTGCCCTCACCCTAACTTTCACATAAATCTAGTAAATGCTCTCAAGAGACTGTGGGCATTAAAATTATCGGGGTGGGGTCCAGCACTTTCTAGTTAAGGTTTTTGCAGAAATTTCTTTCATTAATCTGATTGTGATTGTTTCTGCAGCATTCACATGGATTTTTACAAACCCAACTTATGGGGTGTGTGGGACAGCAACAGGTATTTCTGCAACAAATCTGCCACATGTGATCATACCCTTACATTAACTAAGAGAAAGGTGGTTGTAATAGTAATAATACTTATAATTAACTACGACTATAATATTAACATTAACAATTAGAATATTAATAATAATATTACCTTGCCGTTTCCTTCCATATTACATCTTCATATACTGTGACAAGTTCATTAAGTTGTGTAAAAAGGATACTTTTGTCTTCATCCTCTTCTTCTTGGTCACCTACTTGGAATCTAATCTCAGCCTGTCCTACTGTTGGAGCTGTCCTAGAATGAAATATACTATGACTTGATTCTTGAGACAGAATAATAGAACTCCGACTACTCAGGCCACCAGTTTGTCTATAATTCCCATTTTGAAAAAGCTGCGACTCAATGTCCTGATAGTCAAGAAATGTATCATTTTCTTCTAATTTCATTTTGGAAATCCTGAAACAAAAGTATTGAAGTTAAAAGCAGTATTCACTTTATATACCAAAGCACTGCAGCCTAATGTTTACACTAAACACACAGCTTTGAAACACAACTAGAGACTGAACATGCCTGTCCTAACAACCTAGGACTAGCTGCTAGAAAGGATAACAAAACAATGGCTAATATTTGTTGAAAACGAATACTTGTACTCGATGGAAGAAAAAGTTTGATCATAACAATCAAGCAATGTGTCCATAAATAACGCCTAATCCCCTATGATACAGTCGTTTTTTTAGAAAGTGATTTATAATACTGTAGTTTAAACCTATCTATCCCCAATAACAGATGGAAACTATTACTAATCAATAATAGCATTTATCTGTTCTTTTGAACAACTCTTTAGGGTACAAACCTTCACACAAGCTGATAAAGGTGTAGAGCAAAAAGCCACACTACTTTACCACAGAAATAACTGTGGCAAAAATCTCTACAATTCCGCAACTAAACTATGACAGAGTATGCTGAGGCTTATAAAAAAAAAAACTGTTTTATTTTTTACTGCATTAGTCATTTTAAAACTCAAACATTTCAAAACTGCCAATATTTTATGGCGAAGTGGCAGAAAATGTTGACAAATTAACACATTTTGAGCACCATATGTTGCATACTTCCCTTTTGTCCATCCCTTGGTTGAACTTGATGGACATGTGTCTTTTTTCAATCATACAAACTATGTAACTATGTAACTATATATGTGGTTGCATGCCAAAAAGAGCGCTCATTCAGGTACTCAGACACAAATTAAAGAATGTCAAGTCTCTCAAAAGTGCTGTAAAAAATATTGCTTTATGAGATAGTCAGGACTGCATCTGCCATGAGGCGAGGGGAGACTGCCGCCTCAGGCAGCGCCACCAAGCTAAAAAGGGGGAGCGCCATTTTGTGGCAGGGCAGGGGGGACACATGGGGAGGGCAGGGGAACGTACTTTACCTAGCAGACGTGTGGCACGATAGGTGCACGTCTGCTACTACATTCCTCCTTTCTGACACTGCACCCGCCGCCAGAGAGGAGCATAAAGACGCTGTCTGCACGCTCCTGAAGAAGAGAAGAGAGCGGTTGCTAAGTAATGAGGTGAGGACAGAGGGCTGAGTCGCTGTTGTTAAAGACTATAGCGCCTCCTGCCCCCACTAATTTAAAAGTGATGGGACAACGTTGTGGGGGAGGTGGGGGTATGAGCACTTTGCTGACAGCAGAGGGCTCTGTGGGGGGGGGGGGAATAATCCCTCCATAGAGTCGTCAGTAGCTACCATACTGAAAGGGGGGGGGGCTGAGCATCTTACTGACTGCTAAGAGCTCTATAGGGGGGATAACTCCCCCCACGGAGCCATTAGAGACAGACACAGACCCCCCCATGCAGTATAATTTCCCCCCATAGCACCCTCAGTAGTTATTATATTGCAAGGGGGGGTACCTGACTGCTTTAACTGTAACTAAAGTTTCACACTGACATGTCAGATGTTTTGATTGGTGGGGGTCCAAGAACTGGTATATATGTATCTATGCGGTATCGTTACTGCTGGTATATATGTATTTGTGCGGTATAGTCACTGCTAGTACTCTTTTAATAGAAAAATATAAAACATTACAAACTATAGAGTATTTACAAAACAAACACAACAAAACAAACTTATGTACATTTCTGTACATCACAATTAATTTACCCAGCCTGGCCATTCTTACATACATCCCTATGCATACATTACTATAATCCCATACTCATTCAAACTCACACCTATACCCTCCAACCCCAAGAAAAAATAACTATAACACAATATACTACATACTTATTATAACACACTCCTATAACCTTGTGCCAAACAATGGCCCCCTAAAAAGAACCCCCACATATATAAAATAAAATGAATAATAATCACAATAATAATAATAATAATAACAATAATAACAATAATCCCCTGATGAAGCATTTGCGAAACGCGCATCGGGTTCAGCAGCGGACATCCGGTCTCTGATCTCCCGGCTATTCTCGTACTCTGCAGGTGTATGTATATTGAGATTTAAATGTGATAATCCTGATTGTATTCACTTCTATATATGTTTATATGCCAATCTGTGCAAAAGTTTCATACTTAGTACCTGCTTCAAAATTATTCATGCACTTTAGCATTTTGGGGGATCCTTTTACCGGATTACAATTTGGTTGTCCTGCTGCACTACTGTTCAGATTCCATCCTTTATCCTGCGAGGGTTATACTATTTTATTATGTTTATTTATTATGTCTGTTTGCATTTGTCTAATTGATATTAACAGGTTCCCGACCGCTGGCCGTATTTATACGGCCAGCGGTCAGGGTCTCTGAAGTCCGCCGTATAGACTATTTACGGCGGCACTTCAGAGACTGTGCACGCGCGATCGCGTGCACACAGTTCTATGCCCTGGCTGTTGCTAACAGCCATGGGCACTGGGCAGAATGTCAGGGGCCAATCTTTTGGCCCCTGAACATGTGATCGCTGTGACAACCAATCACAGCGATCACATGCATTTCTGCATATAAAACAGTGTGCACGCGATCGCGTGCACACAGCCCTGTGCCCACGCTGTTACCAACAGCTCTGGGCACTGGGCAGAGTATCAGGGACCAATCTGATGGTCCCTGAACATGTAGTCGCTGTGAAAACCTATCACAGCGACCACATTTGTTTTATTTTGACTTTTCTGGCAGTAAATCTCCTGCCTCTTTTCTTCTCCTCACACATTGTTTCAGTTTGAGGAGAAGAAGAGACTCGAGAGAATTGCTGCCAGAAGATTACAGTGAAAAAAAATACAGTTACACTATAAAACATTCTCTGTATAGATAGATTTCTATCTATCTATACAATCTATCTATCCATCTATCTATCTACCTTTCTTTCTTTTATTCTATTAGAATAGGCAGGTAGGGAGTATATAATTATATATATATCCACATATATATAATATATATAGCAATAGTGGTTTATTTTTTTGTTAGCGGTAGTGTAGATATATATACCAGTTAGTTTGTGTGTTTTATAAAAAAAATAAAACATTTGTTTAGTTAGTGTTAGTGTTAGTTACGTTATGGCGGGGAAGTTGTTTAGCGCCGAGGAGGCATACGCCATGCTGTGGTCTGAGTCGGAGACCGCATCAGAGATGGCGTCCGAGATGGAACCTGTTTTAGGTAGTGACGATGACAGCGTCACTTCAGGTTCATCTTCAGGGGAAGTCCCTGATGCAGTTGAAACTGCAGAACATGAAAGCGCAGGGCCAAGTAGCGCTGTAGCACGGGACAGCCTGGTCCCTCCAGTCCAGGCTCTTGTATGGGCACCTGCCCCATCTTTTGGGCCTAGAATCCACGGATTTACTGCCACTCCTGGCATAACCGTGGACAATACAAATTTTGTCCAAATGGATTACTTCCATTTATTTATAACGGATGACATCCTAAATCAGATTGTCCACGAAACAAATTTATATGGCACACAATATATAATGCAGAAACCTTCATCCACCCATGCCAGAGATTGGACGCCCACCAATTTGCAGGAATTAAAAATAATTTGGGGCTCACCCTAAATATGGGTATTGTCAAAAAGCCCTCCATTAGGTCTTACTGGTCAACAAGACCCGCCCAAGCCACCCCAGTATATTCTGCAGTAATGCCCAGGTCTCGTTATGAGACAATAATGAGGTTCCTCCACTTCAATGACAACGCACAGGCCCCCCCAAGTACCGATGCAAACCGGGATCGGTTGTTCAAAATAAGACCACTGATAAATTCCCTGAATAATTTATTTCTGCAACTCTACACCCCTGAGCAGAATGTAAGCGTGGACGAATCCCTCCTCAACTTTCATGGCAGACTTAGCTTTCGCCAATATCTACCTTCCAAAAGGGCAAGATATGGCGTTAAGCTCTACAAATTGTGTGAAAGCGGGTCAGGATATACCACCGCCTTCAGGATTTATGAAGGGCGGGACCGCACAATAAATGTTCCTGGATGCCCCCCTGATCTTTCCACCAGCAGTAAGATCGTGTGGGAGATCATGCAGCCTCTGCTTCACAAGGGGTACCACCTGTACTGCGACAATTTTTATTCCAGTGTGCCCCTGTTTAGGCATTTGCATGCTGCAAGGACTGGGGCATGTGGTACCATGCGCAAAAACAGAATTGGTTTTCCACAGCAATTAGTGGGGAAGCGCATGGTAAAGGGGGACTCCTGTGCTTATGCATCTGAGGAATTGCTGGCGGTCAAGTTCAGGGATCGCAAAGATGTGTATGTGCTAAGCACGATTCATACCGCAGGAACAGTGGCAGTGAGGGAAAGAGGGGCAACATCGGACAAGCACAAACCAGTGAGCGTGTCCGAATATAACAAGTACATGGGGGGGGTGGATTTAAGCGACCAGGTTTTACAGCCCTATTTAGTAAAACGCAAGACTAAAACCTGGTACAAAAAAGTGGCCATTTATTTGTTATAGGTGGCCATCCACAACTCATTTGTGCTCTACAAAAAAAACAGAGGCAGAGACACATACCTGGATTTCCAGGAAAAAATTATTGAAGGCCTCATTTTTGATGTTCAGGACACCCGAGAATGCCCCCAATCTGAGGATGTCACGCGACTGACTGAAAGACACTTCATCAGTCGGATTCCCTCAACACCAACCAGAAGCAACCCCCAGAAAAAGTGCCGCGTCTGCAGAAAAGACGGGCACCGCAAAGATTCCCGATATTTCTGTCCCTCATGTCCCTCGCAACCAGGCCTGTGCATTGAGCCATGCTTTAAAAAATACCACACTGTTCTGAATTATTCGATTTTAGTTAATTCGTTGAAAATATATTTACCCTACATTACATTTTTATTTTTCCCCTGATTTTACTCCAAGGGTGAGGGAGGGAATGGGTGGGTGGGGGGTGGATGTCATGTTTGATGTTTTCCAAAGTTCATCTGCTGGATAGCTCCATTTGCATAAACCTGCAATTTCTTATTTTAGAAAACCCCAAAAAATAAATTCCCATTATACCCCTAGATGAATATTTTGGGATTTCTGCTTCAATAGCAGATATTTTGGAAGTGTTATAGAAACTCTGTTGAGTTTTGTAAAACCAGCTTTGAAAAAAAGCGATTTGTGAAATAAGCTTCTTCTATCGTCCGCCCTCCTACATCTCTATGTGATAATATGGCCCACATATTTGGTCTCCCCATGCACAGGAGAAGTGGCAGAATGTGAAAGGAGATTAATTGTGGCCGTGGTCTATACTGTGTGTGAAAAATGCTGGTATAAATTGACGCATTTGCTAAAAAATTGCTAATTTTATTTTGATCCATCTTATTCAAGAAACTTTCAGAAGAAAACTGGACTGTCTAAAAATATGATAAAACCCTTGAAGAAGACCTTGTGGGGTCTAACTTGTGTGAATGAAGTAATTTATGGGGTGTTTCTAATGTTTCAGCAGCATTACGCTCCCCAGAAAACAGTATGCGGCTATAAAATCAAATGCAAAAAGCCTCCTTTTATGCCAAGCCCTGGCACATGCCCGCACAGTGAATAAGGCACACATATTTGGTATCCCCATTCACAGGAGAAGTGGCAGAATGTGAAAGGAGATGAATTTTGTCCGTGGTCCATTTTGTGTGTGAAAAAGCTAGCCTAAACTGACGCATTTGTTTAAAAAAAAGCTAATTTTGTTTTGTTCCATCTTATTCAAGAAACTTTCAGAAGAAAACTGGACTGTCTAAAAATATGATAAACCCCTTGAAGGAAACCTTGTGGGGTCTACTTGTGTGAATGAAGTAATTTATGGGGTCTTTCCAATGTTTCAGCAGCATTAGGCCCCACAGAAAACAGTATGCTGCTATAAAATCAAATGCAGAATTCCTGGACCAAAAAGCCTCCTTTTATGCCAAGCCCTGGCACATGCCCGCACAGTGAATAAGGCACACATATTTGGTATCCCCATGCACGGGAGAAGTGGAAGAATGTGAAAGGAGATTAATTTTGTCCGTGGTCCATACCGTGTGTGAAAAATGCTGGTATAAACTGACGCAATTGCTAAATACTTGCATTTTTTTCCAATTTTGCCCACTTTAGAGAAAAAAATAAAAATGATATATACTGAAAAATGGCACTAAAACAAAGCCCTATCTGTCCTTTAAAAAGAGTGTAAAATTCAAAGATGAACTTTATTCACCTGCTGAGTTATAGTCATCTAAAGAAGCGCATAGCAAAATTGTGAAATTTGCTCTGGTCATTTAGCTGTAAAACAGCCTAGTCCTTAACCGGTTAATAAAGGATTTTTTGTATTTTTTCAACTATATGGTCATGACCGTTTGTTCTTCTTTGGTTTAATAATAACAATAATATTAACCTGTTGCGTACCTGCGGCGCACGCCGCTTATTGAAGTGGTCCTGCGCCGTACTATTGCGGAGCAGGAATAACCGGTCACTATGTGAAATCACATAGTGATAACACAGAGACGGCAGCTGTTATTGACAGCTAACCGTCTCTGTTACCGACCTGGGGACCAATCAGCAGGCCCCCATGCCAGCGATTGCTGTGATTGGTCAGTCTTCAGAGACTGACCAATCACAGCCGTCTGTGACGTCGTCTACAGGAGAGAGAAAAAGGTTTTAGATAAATAAATAAAAGTTTTACGTAATAAAAACAATAATCGCCTTGTTTCCCTGATCAAGCCCTTTATAATTAGAAAAATTGAAAACAAAAAACTAGACATAATAGATATCGCCGCGTTCGTATCGGCCTGACCTAAAAAAAATATCATATTATTTATCCCGCACGGTGAACATCATTAAAAAAAAATACAATAAAAAAAAAGGCAGAATTTCCTTTTTGGTCACGTTGTTTAAAAAAAATGGAATAAAAAGTGATAAAAAAGTCGCACGTACCCAAACATGGTACCAATAAAAACTACAGTCTGCCACGCAAAGAACAAGCCCTCACACGGCTTCGTCGACAAAAAAATAAAAAAGTTATGGCTCTCAGGATATGGTGACACTAAAACATTATTTTATTTAGAAAAAAGTGTTTTTATTTTGTAAAAGTAGTAAAACATATAAAAACAATATAAATTTGGTATTGCCATAATCATATCAAACTGCAGAATAAAGTAAACATGTTGTTTATACTGCACAGAGAACGCCGTTAAAAATGTATAAAAAAAAACAGTGAGAGAATTTCTGTTTTTTGGTCTCATCACCTCACAAAAAATGGAATAAAAACTGATCAAATTATCACATGTACCACAAAATGATACTGATAAAAACTACAGCTCGTCCCATGACAATCAAGCACTTACACTGCTCGTCAACGGAAAAAATAAAAAGTTATGACTCTTGGAACGTAATAATGCAAAACAATTGCCCAGACAAATTTATATGTGCAGCAGTTCTTCACCTAAAACCCCACGTCATCATTTGCAGCCCCCACTGGTAGACCCTGTAAATGCAGCGGAAACTATGACATTTTGGGGTCTGTGCTACATGTGGGGCTAGTGAAGAAGTCAAAGATTAGGCAATGCTGGAGTGCAGATATTTTGTACAAGACCACGGACACCCTTTAGAAGTGCGACTCTTGCACCCAAAAATCCAGCCTGTGCATAAAGGATTGGTTGAAAGCGTACATCACTATCCATGGATAATTCATTTTATTATTTATTCACTCCATTATTACATCATCCTATTATGACCTGTTGCACTCCGCCCAGCTTACATATACCCTGATGTACTCCGCCCAGCTTACATATACCCTGATGTACTCCGCCCAGCTTACATATACCCTGATGTACTCCGCCCAGCTTACATATACCCTGATGTACTCCGCCCAGCTTACATTTACCCTGATGTACTCCGCCCAGCTTACATATACCCTGATGTACTCCACACATCTTACATATACCCTGATGTACTCCACCCAGCTTACATATACCCTGATGTACTCCACACATCTTACATATACCCTGATGTACTCCGCCCAGCTTACATATACCCTGATGTACTCCGCCCAGCTTACATATACCCTGATGTACTCCGCCCAGCTTACATATACCCTGATGTACTCCGCCCAGCTTACATATATCCTGATGTACTCCGCCCAGCTTACATATACCCTGATGTACTCCGCACAGTTTACATATACCCTTTGTGACAACTTCGGGACCACTTAGCAAAGGTTTAAACCAGCCGCAGCTAGCTTTATTGTCTTCAAAACAGCAGTCAGTGGTACAACAATAAACATACAAAATAAACCCTAGGCCGTCCAGCCTCTAACTAACACATTCAGTGTCCCTCACTATGTGACACTGAGCCTTGTGCCCAGCACCTCAAAACCTTCAGTTTTACCTCACACGGTGGTGATTCTCAATGGCTAGCATGCCTGTCTTCCCCAGACTGAGAGCCCTGTGTGGACTGTACACACCTGATATAAAGAGCCGTCTCAGGTGGAGAATAACTAGGCTCATCAGACAGCACAAGCACCAGCAGAGAAAACCCTCTCTGCTGTACATGCTCCCTGGTTGCTTAAAACCTGAGTTTCTGCACGGTCCAGTAGCTGCACTGCTACATATCCCCCCCCCCCCACCTTTGATAAAGGCCATAGGACTGATCACATTTCAACCTCCCTCCAGGGTCAAAGCTCCTATGTTGGGTCATAATCACACTTAGGGTCACCCCTACAGTAACAGACATTTGATAATCACCCCTGGGTGTATTAGACAGGTGCTCCTGCAACTCGTCTATGTTGGCATGCCTAGCATCCTCATCCCTTGTAGGCACTACTAGCTTTTGCTGATCACAGCCGTATTTACCTGTGTTGTGCCCTACATTCATGGACCTTTCCGCATCCATGAAGTGGCTTTGTGTGTCACCCCTTGGTTTAGACACTGGCTCATAGTGTTCAGTAACACTCATCTCGTGAGTTTTGGTATACACGGTACCATCTACCAAACCACTTTCAGACGCTATACTCCCCTCCATCTTGGAGTTTTTCATCTCAGCATTTAAATGCTCAGACTGTCCGTCCAGAGACAATTTTTCACCGCACTCACCAGACATCTCTGGGTTACTATTAGTAACAGTACGCACATCACATGTGACACTCTCAACTACGGCCTCAAGGGGCACACTTGAACTAATCCCCTTTTCTGTCTCGGCTGCTGTTTCTTTAACAGCCTGTTCACACAATGCATTAACCTGCTCAGGCTGGGTGACATACTCACGGGTTAAAGACACGTTAGGCACAATTTTGGACATTTCACTAGTGTTATCACACAAACTCTGTGCATCAAATACATGTGCGTAATTTTTAGCAGGCATTTCCTGAATCACATTATCACTTGATATCATTACAACTGGGGCATTTTCCATTTTTGGCAGTGGAGCAGCGCACCCTGCAGAGGACTCTTCCCTGTAATGCTTATCGAAGATATTGCCTTTCTCCCACAACTGCCAAAAATGAGGGAAGTTCCTTCCCAGCACAAACTCCTCATCAAGTTCCTGACATTTTATAAGTCTGTGCTGCACAGTCCCAACATCAGTTTCAAAGTCAATCAGAACGGTCTCACCCATCTCAGGATCCTTCCTCACGAACAGCAAAATGTCCGGATGCACCCTCGAGACCTCTTGGCGAAGATCCAGACGGACCAGTAGCGGAATCCCACCAACCAACACTTCACGTGTCTTCTCTTGCGCTCTCTCTGGCCTCCTGACCAGAGAACAATCAGGTGCACATCCATCCGCTCGATGGCATCTCCAACAGCGCTCCTTCTGCTGAACAACAGCCACATGCTGTCGGGGTTGGTTGCTCCTAGCAACCACATCTGTGCGATCTGTGGCCCAACATTGCTTGGGAACACCTTTTCCATCCAGAAAATAGTCCGCTTGCAAAGATTCCCACCAGGAGTCCGGGTGGTTGCCCTTAGCAACGGTCCTCACAGCTTGTATCACAGGTATGCATGCTCATTGCTCTTTTCTGCAAACTGTCTGCAACACGTCAGGAGTACCTGGCATCAATGCAGCGGACGTTGAAAAGAATCCACTTGGCTTGGAAGGCTGTGTATCCCCGGACAGCACCCGTGCCCTTAGAGCCTCTCTATCTGCTTCCAACTGTGCCAGGACCCTTTGGTTATCCTCCCTCTGTTTGGCATTTGTTTCCTGCAGCTCTGCATTCAACTGCACTATTTGTTTGAGGAGTTCCTCCATAAGACCCATTGCAATGGAAAAACAGTCTCTTTAATTGGGCTTTTGGCCCTTTAAATTTCACTGCATACTTCTTGTGCCATTTTATTGCCCAAAGCAATTCTCCGCCATATGTGACAACTTGGGGACCACTTAGCTCATGGGATCGCCATCTCCCGGGCGAGATGGTTGGCACACATAGAAAGTTCACTCCATAAAGGTTTAAACCAGCCGCAGCTAGCTTTATTGTCTTCACAACAGCAGTCAGTGGTACAACAATAAACATACAAAATAAACCCTAGGCCGTCCAGCCTCTAACTAACACATTCAGTGTCCCTCACTATGTGACACTGAGCCTTGTGCCCAGCACCTCAAAACCTTCAGTTTTACCTAACACGGTGGTGACTCTCACAGGCTAGCATGCCTGTCTTCCCCAGACTGAGAGCCCTGTGTGGACTGTACACACCTGATATAAAGAGCCGTCTCAGGTCGAGAATAACTAGGCTCATCAGACAGCACAAGCACCAGCAGAGAAAACCCTCTCTGCTGTACATGCTCCCTTGTTGCTTAAAACCTGAGTTTCTGCACGGTCCAGTAACTGCACTGCTACACCTTATACACTCCGCCCAGCTAACATATACCCTGATGCACTCCGCCCAGCTTACATATACCCTGATATACTCCGCACAGCTTACATATAACCTGATACACTCCGCCCAGCTAACATATACCCTGATGCACTCCGCACAGCTTACATATACCCTGATGTACTCCGCACAGTTTACATATTCCCTGATGTACTCCGCCCAGCTTACATATACACTGGCTACTCCTGGAGCGGAATCCCCGGCCAGAGTCGGCAAGGGGGATTGCACTCAAGGAGTAGCCACTGACGTCACTGTCTATATATGGACAGCACTGTCAAGGGCTTCCCCGAGCACAGCGCTTAAAGTAGCGCTGTGCACGGGGAGTCCTTGGCAAGCTAAGGCGTTTCCTCTGCTCCTCCGCCCTGAACTAATTCTGAAGCAGGGAGCTGATGGTTCCCTGCTTCAGAATTAGATTGATAGCGGGACATACCCCCGGCTGCCCAGGACAGTGGGACACCGCCCGGAATCCGGGACTGTCCCTCTGAATTTAGGACGGTTGGGAGGTATGACATAGTGTATTAACCCCTTAACCAGGGGTGGGATTAAAATTTTTAACAACAGGTTCCCTGTTTTGCGGACAAAGACATATGCGTGGGGGGGAGGGGGTTGCGGTGTTTTGCAGTGTATAGCGCCTTGGAAAATTATTCTAATAATAAAACAATTACGATATTTCAAATATGCCCTATATTAAAGTGAACTCTAAATAAAGGAATTCCCTCTCTAGAAAGTTTTACTGTGGATTTCCACACTATCTTTATAATTACATAAGCGTACATAACTACCTACCTACCTATGCTCATTATATTAAACTCACCCATTATGTATAGACTTATATGCGCACATTCTATATCCTAAAAGAGCTCAGCCCATTTAGTTAGGCTGTGGACTGTAAGAAGGGTGGAGGACAGTGCGGCGTGCGCTGTAAGCAGCGACTACTCTCCCGGCTAGTGCACAGATACAGTGCCAGGAGCAAGCTCAGTACATATATACAGCACCAGAAGCAAGCTAAGCACATACATACAACACCAGAACCAAGCTCATACATATATACATCACCAGAACCACGCTCAGTACATGTATACAGCTCAAGAACCAAGCTCAGTACATGTATACAGCCCCAGAACCAAGCTCAGTACATATATACAGCCCCAGAACCAAGTTCAGTACATATATTCAGCACCGGAACCAAGCTTAGCACATAAATACAGCACCAGAACAAAGCCCAGAACATATATACAGCCGCAGAACCAAGCTCAGTACCTAAATACAGCCCCAGAACCAAGTTCAGTACATAAATACAAAACCAGAACCAAGCTTATACATATATACAACACCAGAACAAAGCTCATACATATATACAACACCAGAACAAAGCTCATATACATATATACAACACCAGCACCAAGCTCAGTACATATGTATTGCACCAGAATCAAGCTCAGCATATAAATACAGCAACAAAACCAAGCACCACCACAATGCTCAGTACGTATATAAAACACCAGAACCAAGCTCGGTACATATATACAGCATCAGAACCATGCTCAGTACATATATACAGTACCAGAACCAAGCATTACATAGCGTAGCTTTATAGTTTTAGCCTTAATTTACTGCAGTATTGTTTTTTGGAAGATTTAGCGTTTTATATAGCCATAATTTTTTTTTACCCAAGTTTGTTTAGAATTTTTTTATACATTTGCTTTTCTAAACTTTTATTTTCTTTCTTCTCTTCTCTTTTTTTTTTTTTTTTTTTTTTTTAGCACAACACACACAACCCCTTGTGTAAAAATAAATGGAGTATTACACGTGTTCAAGCACTACACACCACCCTAAGAAAAATTTACCAATTATCCCAAAGGGTCTATTCAGCAGAGTGTAATTAACAAAAAGAATGCCTGCAGGCAAACAAACCCTGTTTCCCAACTACCCCAAGAGAGAATTGAAAACGATACTTTATTAGGCTACGTATAGCAAGAAGACAGACCACATAAAGTTGAATTAAAATTGTCACTGTCTGAAACCGGAAGTAAAAGTAAAGGCTAATGCAATTACAGCGGTGTGTAACCAACCAGCATAAGAATCTCGGCTCTTAGCAATTATTAGTTAGATTGTCTAAATGGTTTGACAGTCAGTCCGGTTTACAGTAGGTAGGAATTAAAATAGAAAAGGCCCCCCCCGACATGTTTCGCTACTAAGTAGCGTCCTCAGGGGTACATGGGGCTAATGGCGGCGTGGCGAGAAAACTACTCCTATTAAGGACATCTCTGATGACGTGTACAGGGGGCGTGTCAGAACAGGCGGCCAGTCACAGCAGACGAAAGCTGCCCGGCCATCTGGAGAAACAGATTGACAAATCACAGACGGCATGAGGTAAGCCAATAATAGGTAAAGGAGGACGCGTGCGCACTAGTAGCAAATGCGGAGATAGTGTAGATGGTCCGTGCCGGATCAGCGCATGTGCGCTGGATCCATAAATAGAAGAACCAGCGAAATACTGACGCATGCGCAGATGAGTGATGGAAGGACTTAGGTTAATTATACTAGATAGCAAGTAGCAAGGACCAAGAGATCAGCGCAGGCGCATTTTACAAAAATAGGGACTTAGTGTCAAAACGACCAGCTCTCAAGAATGCCACTGGTAAGTATTGAAGAATAATTTATATCAGAAAACTGACACAAGAACCCTTAGGAAAAACCCCTAGGAAAATCTTTTTTTGGGGTGGTGGGAAGACACTATTGTTTTTTCTGATGATTTACTTTTTTTCACATCTCACATTTCTTTTTGGGGGAGATATTTTGACGACATTCTCATCCTTTGGGATGGGGATGCCAATACATTCACTGACTTCATGTCTATACTCAATGATAATTCCATCGGTATGAGGTTCACCTATGAGATACACGATCACGTGATCAACTTTCTCGACCTCAACATCTCTCTGGACCCTGGTGGTAGTGTCCAAACTGATATTTTTCGGAAGGCCACTGCCACTAATAGCTTCCTACACTGGGAAAGTCATCATCCCCCTGCCCTTAAGAAAGGAATACCAATAGGCCAGTATCTTAGGGCTAAGCGAAATTGCTCTAATGAACTATCCTTCCAAGTGGAATGTGATGGACTCTATCACAAATTCCTAGCATGAGGATATCCCAAAAAGTGGTTACATAGGGCTATGCCAGGGCCGGGGCGTCTCATAGGCATGATTTACTTTCTAATAGGGGAACCAAATATGTCGCTCTCGGATCATCCAGTGCCATTCGTTGTATAGGCACATTTGATGTATGTTCTCCCCAGGTTATTAATATTCTGCAAAAACATTGGTCTATACTTATTGCCGATCCCGATTTGAAAGATGCCATTTCTGCCAATCCAACCATCACCTACCGCAGGGGTAGAAATCTGCGGGATCTCTTGGTACATAGCCACTACTCAACATGATCTTATACTCCATCTACTTGGCTTAAATCAGTGTTTAAAGGATTTCACCCTTGTGGCAGATTTTCTTTTTGCCCCCTGATGCCAACTGTCAAGAAGTTCATCAATCCAACTGATGGTAAATCATATGAGATAAAACAGTTCCTTAACTGTCAAAGCAGTGGGGTCATTTATGTAGTTAGATGCCCCTGTCCTAAGCTATATGTTGGCAAGACTGTGCGGGAACTGAGGAGGAGAGTTTCCAAACACCTCAGTACCATTAACCATAATGAAGATACCACTCTTTCAAGACATACCCATAACTTTCATGGGGGCAACCCTAGATTACTTCAATTTTGGGGTGTCACCCAAATTAAGCTGGGCCCTAGGGCTGGTAATCTAGATCATAGACTCCTGCAAGAGGAGGCAAGGTGGATCCACTGTTTGAACACCATGACCCCCCCTTGTTCTTAACGAAAGTTTCACCTTTAGTGCTTTTCTTTGATCCCACGTTTAACTTCTTTACTGTTGTGTACCCGTAGCGAATTTTGTGTCGGGGATCAGAGACCTTTCTGTGGATTTACCCTAAAAATGAACCTGCATGACATACCATTTGAGTTCCTACTTTTTATTCAATGATCTTACTGATATATAAATTTTCAATGGTGTGGTGGTCCTCCACTACGCCACACAAATTACATCTATGACTTTGACCATATAATTATGGCGGCTTTCTTTCTCTTCCGGATACTATCGCCTCTCCTTTAAGGCTGTCTCATTTTTCTTTACTTGTACGATGTTTACTTTTTTCCTAGGGGTTCTTGTATCAGTTTTCTGATATAAATTATTCTTCAATACTTACCAGTGGCGTTCTTGGGAGCTGGTCGTTTTGACACTAAGTCCCTATTTTTGTAAAATGCGCCTGCACTGATCTCTTGGTCCTTGCTACTTGCTATCTAGTATAATTAACCTAATTCCTTTCATCACTCATCTGCGCATGCGTCAGTATTTCGCTGGTTCTTCCATTTGTGAATCCAGCGCGCATGCGCTGATCCGGCACGGACCATCTACACTATCTCCGCATTTGCTACTAGTGCGCACGCGCCCTCCTTGACCTATCATTGGCTCACCTCACGCCGTCTGTGATTTGTCAATCTTTTTCTCCAGATGGCCGGGTAGCTTTCGTCTGCTGTGACTGGCCGCCTGTTCTGACTCGCCCCATGTACACGTCATCAGAGATGTCCTTAATAGGAGTAGTTTTCTCGCCGCCATTAGCCCCATGTACCCCCGAGGATGCTACTTTGTAGCGAAACATGTTTGGGGGGCCTTTTCTATTTTAATTCCTACCTAAACCGGACTGACTGTCAAACCATTTAGACAAACTAACTAATAATTGCTAAGAGCCGAGATTCTTATGCTGGTTGGTTACACACCGCTGTACTTGCATTAGCCTTTACTTTTACGTCCGGTTTCAGGCAGTGACAATTTTAATTCAACTTTATGTGGTCTGTCTTCTTGCTATACGTAGCCTAATAAAGTATCGTTTTCAATTCTCTCTTGGGGTAGTTGGGAAAGAGGGTTTGTTTGCCTGCAGGCATTCTTTTTGTTAATTGTGTATTGTACCCGCCAGCTACCAAGGGTCCTCATTAATTTTTTGCAATTTTTTTGTATTCAGCAGAGGAGGCATACACCATCCTGGCCACTGACACTGATTCCGCCAGCGAGGAGAAGAGGAATTCACTCCATACATCTTCTCCCCCTCCTCTTCCTCATAATCCAGTGATGAGGAACCCTGGCAAAGGCGACCCAGGATATCAGCTGAGGCAACCCCCCAAATAAGTGATCCTGTGTGGTACCCACCCCACCAGAATTATGAGCCTCAGATCCCTGAATTCATAGGCAGCTCAGGAACTCATTTTGAGACTGAAGGCCTCACAGAAATAGATTAGTTTAACGTTTTTTTCAGTGAGAATTTAGTGAATTTAATGGTGACCCAGACTAATTTATATGCCCAGCAATTTATTGCCCAGAACCCCACGTCATCATATGCTAGACCCTTCAATTGAACCCCTGTAGATGCAGCGGAGATGCTTACATTTTGGGGCCTTGTGCTGCATATAGGGCTAGTAAAGAAGATCATGCAATACTGGAGTACAACCCCCCAATTTACCACATGGCAATGCCCCGGACACGCTTTGAAGCTATTCTTAAATTGTTGCATTATAATGATAATGCGCAGTGCCCGCCCCGTGGTGACCCTACATTTGACCGCATATTCAAAATCAGGCCAGTCATTAATCATTTCTGCTCCAAATTTCAAGAAGCGTATACCCCCAAAAGAACATTGTAATAGACGAGTCCCTGGTACATTTTAAGGGTAGGCTAAAATTCCGCCAATACCTGCCCAGTAAGAGGGCAAGGTATGGGATAAAAATGTACAAACTTTGCAAGAATAGCTCAGGTACACCTACAGGTTTCGGGTTAATGATGATGGACTCCAGGATTAAACCCCCAGAATCCCCCCCCCCCCACCCCCGTCCTGGGCGTTAGTGGGAAAATAGTGTGGGATTTGGTGCACCCACTCCTGGACCAGGGTTATCACTTTTACGTGGATAACTTCTATACTAGCATCCCACTATATAAAAGCCCTCCACCAGAAATACTGCAGCATGCGGCACAGTGTGCAAAAACCAGAGAGGCCTCCCAAAACATTGCTTGGCCAACGTGTCAGAAGGGGTGAGAGCAGGGCAGTATGCAGCGAGAATCTGTTCGTCAAGTATAAGGTCAAGAGGGATGTCCTTGTCTAGACTACAATACATGGAAACGGCAGCACCCCTGTCCCTGTAAGAGGTAGCACCACAATGATCCCCAAGCCAGATTGCATCATGGGGCTATAACAAGTACATGGGAGGGGTTGATGTCTCAGATCAAGTGCTGAAGCCGTATAGTGCCATGGGAAAACCAAGGTTGTAATACAAAAAGATGGCCGTGTACATGGTACAGATGGCATTGCATAATGCTTACGTACTATTCCAATGTCCATTCCTTAATTTTCAAGAGAAGATTATCAAGGCAATTGTGTTTGAAAATCAGGCAGGGGAGGGCCCAAACACATCTGCTAAAAGCGGGGGCACCCGTATTGTACCCGGGCAGCACTTTCATGGCATCGTTCCCCAAACTGCAAAGAAGGGAAATCCCCAAAAAGGTGCAGAGTGTGTAACAAAAGGGGCATAAGGAGGGAATATCACTTATCAGTGCAACCCCCTCCCCCGAAAAACCTGGCCTGTGCATAAAGGATTGCTTCAGGGCTCACCACACATCTATGAATTATTAATTGTATTATTTATGTGCCCTTTAATTATACTCTGATTTGCTTTTCGCAACTTACACATGCCCCCACATTATAAATTGAAATACCAGTAAATACAGCCTAATTCAAATAAATTAAACCTGTGGGGTCAAAATGCTAATTATACCCTTAGATTAGTTTCTTGAGGGTGTAGTTTTCTAAAAGGGCTAACTTTTGGGGTGTTTCCACTGTTTTGGTCCCTCAGGGGCTTTGCAAATGCGTCATGGCGCCGCAAACCAATCCAGCAAAATCTGAATGCCAAATAGCACTCCTTCCCTTCTAAGCCCTGCCGTGTGTCCAAATAGCAGTTTATAACCACATATGGGGTATTGCTGTGATCAGGAGAATTTTCTTTAAAAATGTTGGCATGCCTTTTCTCTGTCAGTCCTTGTGGAAATTATTTTTTTTTTAGCTAAACCTACATTTTATTGGAAAAAATGTAGATTTTCATTTTCGCTGCCTAATTCCAATAATTTCTGCAAAAATAAACTGTAGGGTCAAAATGCTTACTATACCCTTAGATAACCTCCTTGAGGGGGTTTAGTTTCCTAAATAGTGTGACTTTTGGGGTGTTTCCAGGTGAAACTGCTCTACAAATGATGGGGTGCTTTTTCTCCTTTAGATCTTGTGGAAATTGAAAAACAATTAGCTAAACCTACATTTTTTTGAAAAAACTGAAGATTTTCATTTTCACAGCCTACTTTTGGGGGTTTCCACTGTTTTGTCGCCTCAGGGTCTTTGCAAATGCGACATGGCCTCTGCAAACTATTCCATCGAAATTTGAGCTCCAAAAGTCAAATGGCGCTTTTTCCCTTCTGAACACCTGCTGTATCTCCAAACAGCTGTTTATGACCACATATGGGGTATTGTTTTACTCGGGTGAATCTTCTCTACAAATGTTGGGGTGCTTTTTCTCCTTTATTTTTCGTGGGAATGAAAAAAAATTAGCTAAACCTACATTTAAAAAAAATAAATGTAGATTTTTCATTTGCACGGCCTACTTCCAATAATTTCTTCAAAAAATCTGTAGGGTGAAAATGCTAACCTATATCCCTAGATAAATTCCCTGAAAGGGGTCTTTTCCAAAATTAAGTCACTTTTGGAAGGGCTCCACTGTTTTGGCACCACAAAACCTCTTCAAATCTGACATGGTGCTTAAAATATATTCTAATAAGAAGGAGGCCCCAAAATCCATTCCACAAAGTGCTCCTTTGCTTCTGAGGCCTGTGTTTCAGTCCATTTCCACACTAGGGCTACATGTGGGATATTTCTAAACACTGCAGAACCTGGGCAATAAATATTGAGTAGCGTTTTGTGGTAAAACCTTCTGGGTTACAGGAAAAAAATGGATTAAAACTGATTTTCTGCAAAAAAAAATAAATTTGTAAATTTCGCATCCATTTTGCTGTAATTCTTCTGAAGCACCTAAAAGGTTAATAAACTTTCTAAAAGTTGTTTTGAATACTTTGAGGGGTGTAGTTCTTAAAATGGGGACATTTATGTGGGCTTTCTAATATATAGGGCCCATCAAAGTCACTTTAGAACTGAACTGGTTCCCAAAAAAAATTTGACTTTTGAAATGTTCTTGAAAATGTGAGGATTTTCTGCTAAAGTTCTAAACTTGTAACGTCCTAGAAAAATAAAAGACTGTTCAAAAAACAATGCCAACATAAAGTAGACATGTGGGAAATGTTAATTAGTAAGTATTTTGTGTAATATTACTCTCTGTCTTACAAGGAGATACATTTAAATGTAAAAAAAAATGCAAATTTTTTAAAAATGTTCTCAAAATGTTGGTGTTTTTCACACAGAAACACTAAATGTATCGACCAAGTTTTTACCACTAACTTAAAGTACAATGTGTCACGAGAAAACAATCTTAGAATCCCTTGAATAGGTGAAAGCATTCCAAAGTTATTACCACATAAAGTGGCAAGTCAGTTTTGAAAAAAATGGCCTGGTCCATAAGGTGAAAACAGGCTGTGTTCTTCAGGGGTTGAATACGGAACATAACCTACCGTAATAGCCACACCACAATCTGTGATGAAATTCGCTCCAAAAGTCAAATGGCGCTTTTTCCCTTCTGAACACCTGCTGTATCTCCAAACAGCTGTTTATGACCACATATGGGGTATTGTTTTACTCGGGTGAATCTTCTCTACAAATGTTGGGGTGCTTCTTCTCCTTTAGTTTTTGTGGGAATGAAAAAAAATTAGCTAAACCTACATTTAAAAAAAAAAAATGTAGATTTTTCATTTGCACGGCCTACTTCCAATAATTTCTTCAAAAAATCTGTAGGGTGAAAATGCTAACCTATATCCCTAGATAAATTCCCTGAAAGGGGTCTTTTCCAAAATTAAGTCACTTTTGGAAGGGCTCCACTGTTTTGGCACCACAAAACCTCTTCAAATCTGACATGGTGCTTAAAATATATTCTAATAAGAAGGAGGCCCCAAAATCCATTCCACAAAGTGCTCCTTTGCTTCTGAGGCCTGTGTTTCAGTCCATTTCCACACTAGGGCTACATGTGGGATATTTCTAAACACTGCAGAACCTGGGCAATAAATATTGAGTAGCGTTTTGTGGTAAAACCTTCTGGGTTACAGGAAAAAAATGGATTAAAACTGATTTTCTGCAAAAAAAAAAAAATTTGTACATTTTGCATCCATTTTGCTGTAATTCTTGTGAAGCACCTAAAAGGTTAATAAACTTTCTAAAAGTTGTTTTGAATACTTTGAGGGGTGTAGTTATTAAAATGGGGACATTTATGTGGGCTTTCTAATATATAGGGCCCATCAAAGTCACTTTAGAACTGAACTGGTTCCCAAAAAAAAATTGACTTTTGAAATGTTCTTGAAAATGTGAGGATTTTCTGCTAAAGTTCTAAACTTGTAACGTCCTAGAAAAATAAAAGACTGTTCAAAAACCAATGCCAACATAAAGTAGACATATGGGAAATGTTAATTAGTAAGTATTTTGTGTGATATTACTCTCTGTCTTACAAGGAGATACATTTAAATTTAAAAAAAAATGCAAATTTTTTAAAAATGTTCTCAAAATGTTGGTGTTTTTCACACAGAAACACTAAATGTATCGACCAAGTTTTTACCACTAACTTAAAGTACAATGTGTCACGAGAAAACAATCTTAGAATCCCTTGAATAGGTGAAAGCATTCCAAAGTTATTACCACATAAAGTGGCACGTCAGTTTTGAAAAAAATGGCCTGGTCCATAAGGTGAAAACAGGCTGTGTTCTTCAGGGGTTGAATACGGAACATAACCTACCGTAAAAGCCACACCACAATCTGTGATGAAATTCGCTCCAAAAGTCAAATGGCGCTTTTTCCCTTCTGAACACCTGCTGTATCTCCAAACAGCTGTTTATGACCACATATGGGGTATTGTTTTACTCGGGTGAATCTTCTCTACAAATGTTGGGGTGCTTTTTCTCCTTTAGTTTTTGTGGGAATGAAAAAAAATTAGCTAAACCTACATTTAAAAAAAAAAAATGTAGATTTTTCATTTGCACGGCCTACTTCCAATAATTTCTTCAAAAAATCTGTAGGGTGAAAATGCTAACCTATATCCCTAGATAAATTCCCTTAAAGGGGTCTTTTCCAAAATTAAGTCACTTTTGGAATGGCTCCACTGTTTTGGCACCACAAAAACTCTTCAAATCTGACATGGTGCTTAAAATATATTCTAATAAGAAGGAGGCCCCAAAATCCACTCCACAAAGTGCTCCTTTGCTTCTGAGGCCTGTGTTTCAGTCCATTTCCACACTAGGGCTACATGTGGGATATTTCTAAACACTGCAGAACCTGGGCAATAAATATTGAGTAGCGTTTTGTGGTAAAACCTTCTGGGTTACAGGAAAAAAATGGATTAAAACTGATTTTCTGCAAAAAAAAATTACATTTGTAAATTTCGCATCCATTTTGCTGTAATTCTTGTGAAGCACCTAAAAGGTTAATAAACTTTCTAAAAGTTGTTTTGAATACTTTGAGGGGTGTAGTTCTTAAAATGGGGACATTTATGTGGGCTTTCTAATATATAGGACCCATCAAAGTCACTTTAGAACTGAACTGGTTCCCAAAAAAATAGACTTTTGAAATGTTCTTGAAAATGTGAGGATTTTCTGCTAAAGTTCTAAACTTGTAACGTCCTAGAAAAATAAAAGACTGTTCAAAAACCAATGCCAACATAAAGTAGACATATGGGAAATGTTAATTAGTAAGTATTTTGTGTGATATTACTCTCTGTCTTACAAGGAGATACATTTATATTTAAAAAAAAATGCAAATTTTTTAAAAATGTTCTCAAAATGTTGGTGTTTTTCACACAGAAACACTAAATGTATCGACCAAGTTTTTACCACTAACTTAAAGTACAATGTGTCACGAGAAAACAATCTTAGAATCCCTTGAATAGGTGAAAGCGGTCCAAAGTTATTACCACATAAAGTGGCACGTCAGTTTTGAAAAAAATGGCCTGGTCCATAAAGTGAAAACAGGCTGTGTTCTTCAGGGGTTGAATACGAAACATAACCTACCATAAAAGCCACACCACAATCTGTGATGAAATTCGCATGTGATGGGTGAAATCCATGACACAAATCCGCAGCTGATAGGGCATTTTGCAGATTTGAAAATGCCAATCACAGCATCCCTAGAATCCGTTGAAAACTCTGCACATAATACGCTTTATATGTATGTGGCCTAACAGTGCTAAACACATATTATAAAGTAGAGGCTTATGAAAAATATCTGCTCAGCAAAAGGAAATCAATGTTACCGCCGCGGTCGCAGACCGTAGACCCCTCTAATCCTGCTGACGTCTTCCTCCCCGGAGATGCCAGCACAAGAGGCCGTCCAGTCCTGCAGTGACCACTAGGGTGCACGCGAACTCAACCCTGGCCTTAAAGGGCCAGCACGCGCACATGTTAAGAATTAACTAAATACTCCCAGATCACCCAGTACTATAAAAGGAGCCCTGTCCTTTCACTCCTTGCCTGAGCGTTCTTTGTATTCCTCTGTTAGTCTTGCATATGGCCCTTTAGTCGTATCCCGTATCCTGTACCCTGTGTTCTCGTGCACTGCTACCTGTATCCTGTATCCCGTGTTGTATTTGTTCCTGTGCCATCTCTAGTGTTGGAGTTGTGTTGTGTCATCTATTATGCCTGCTGACTTACACCACGTTTGGTGTCATCTGCCACCTTTTGCATCACCTGCCGCCAAGGTCCCATCTGTGCCTAAGCCATTGCTACTGTCTGGACTATTATAGGTACCAGTGGCGTAACTCTAGGGGTCGCAGCGGTCGCAATTGCAACCGGGCCCTGAAGCCAAGGGGCCCGCTGTCCTCCGCAACACATCAATGAAAAGTTACTATATTAACTGGGGCCTATGTAATAAACTACTTGGGACCCAGTTACTATAGTAACTGACATTACTTACCCCCCTCTTTCCGGAGTGCAGCGAAGAACCTGACGTCACAGCGATGTGCGCAGTGCATGACGTCCCAACGCTATGCGCTGCGCACAACATCCCAACCCTGGATGGTAAATTTAATACCACTGGAGGGTAAGTTTAATACCACTGTCTTCTGGAGCTGATGGGTCGGGGTTCCGACTCCCATCAATCAGCTCTTTTGAAGGGGGTGCAGCGCTCGTACGAACTCTACTTCCCCTTCATTAGGTCACTTTTTACACACTGAATCGCTGACACAGACGTGTCAGCGATTCATAGTGTGAGCAAGTAAGGGAAATGAAGGGGAAGCAGCGCTTGTACGAGCGCTGCACCCCCTTCAAAACAGCTGATTGGCAGGGGGCCCGGGAGTCGGACCCTGAACTATCAGCTATTAATGTCTTATCCTGAGGATAGGCCATCAATGTTTAGGGACTGGACAACCCCTTCTATACCTAACATGTGGTAGGCTTAGATACAGGGCCCCTAGCAGAGAAGTAATTTTATACTGTATAAGTGTAATGTCCGTGGCTGCGGCTGTCAGCTGCAGTCCCCTCCTGACAGCCGCAGCCACGAGTCGGCAAGCGCTGGCCCCAGCTCGTGCCCGCTCTTAAAGGGGCAGCGCGAGCACCGGACCTTTTGACTAACTTTGACCCGTGAGTACCCAGGACTTTAAGAGGGGTCCAGCCCCCTGCTTCTATACCTGAGCGTTGTTGTTCCCTAGTTTGTCTATATGATGGCCTCCTAGTGTGTTACCTGTTCCTGTACCTGTTCCAGTTCCTGTTCCTTTACCTGTACCTGTTCCAGTTCCTGTTCCTGCCCCTAGCATTCCATACCACCCTGGTCGAGCACTGTGCTGTGCCAAAGTCGTGTCGTGTTGTATCCACGTCTGACCTGCTTCACCTCGCCTGACGTCTACCTGCTGCCTAGTCCTAGCCGAGCCTGCCTTGCTGCTGTCTGTGCTGCCACAGGCACCTATACGAACTATAGACATTCACCTGTGCCCTGTTAGCCAGCTGCCTTACCGCCAAGGCTGTACGGCCCAGTGGGTCCACAGACCCTTCGTGACAATAAAATTACTGTCTGCTGGACCCTGTATCTAATCCTACCTTCGGCTTAGATACAGGGTCCAACAAACTGTATCACACATGCACTTGGGCCCTGTATCTAAGTCTACAATATGTGTTGGGCTGCGTTCACATCAGCATTGCCCTTCCATTGAGGGGTTCCATCTGAGGTTTCTTTCGGGTAACCCCTCAATGGAACGGCAAACTAAAACCTCAGCTTCCGTTTCCCTCATCATTGATTCCGTCAAAACAACGTAACCCTGTCACAACAGTGACAAATGGAAACCTTTGGCAACGTTTCCGTCACCATGGAGATTAAGGGTGAGGAAAACGGAAGCTGAGGTTTCAGTTTGCCTTTCCGTTGAGGGGTTACCCGATGGAAAGCTTTGACGGTAGGGCAGCGGTGATGTGAACAGGTCCTTAGTAAGGTGTTTGTGGTTTTTTTAAAGGTTCAGTCGCTGGACAACGTCGGATTCGAGAACTACTTTGATGACGGCTAATCTCCCCCTTAAACCTCTTCTTGGGTCCTGAGCGAGAGAGGAATTTCTTAATGAGGGTAGGGGCATCAAGATTCTCTTCGGGTTCCCAGGACCTCTCCTCAGGACTAAACCCTCTCCAATCCACTAAATAGAAAGTCCTTCCCCCTACCCTCTTGCAGTCCAGTATCTACTTTACTTCGAACACATCGGAGGAACCACTGGGTGCAACTACAGGAGTAGGAGTCTTACTGTAGCGGTTCAGCACCACAGGTTTCAGGACTGACACATAAAAGGAGTTGGGGATTTTGAGGGTAGGAGGCAGCCGAAGCTTATAGGAGACTGGGGTAATTTGTTGCAGGATCTCAAAAGGTCAGAGGAACCTGGGGGCAAAATTGTATGAAGGCACCTTCAGACCGGATATTCCTAGAGGACAGCCAAACTTTGGTACCCAGAAGATCCTGGGGCGGCGGCTCTCTTCCTCTTGTATCCACCTTTCATTTCATGCGATCGACTGCCAGCAAAATAGAGGACCTGGTCTGTTGACAGATTTGACAGAAAGTCCCCAAATGCAGTCAGCTGCGGGTACCTGAGATGTAGCCAAAACAGGAAGAGGGATGTTGACCGTACACAATGTAGAAAGGTGTGGAAGTGGTGGACTCACTTGTGTGATTGTTGTATGAGAACTCGGCCTATGGTAGAAGCTGTACCCAGTCATCATGCTGCATGGAGATGTAGTGGCAGAGATAATTCTCCATGATCTCTCGATTTGACCATTGGACTTGGGGTGGTAGGCAAAAGAAAATTCCAATCTCACATCCAGGAGTTTAGAGAGGGCTCTCCAGAATTTTGAGGTGAACTGAACCCCCCTATCAGACACAATGTGAAGGGGCAAGCCATGCAAGCGGAAGATGTGCTAATATAAAGAGATTTGCCAGTCGAGGAGCAGAAGGTAGGCTGGTCAGCAGGATTAAATGTGCCATCTTTGAGAACCGGTCCACCACCACCCAGACAGTATTGCATCCTGCTGAGGGGGGAAGGTCTGTGACAAAGTCCATCGCAATGGGCTGCCAAGGGACATTGGGTACAGAATATCCTTGGGCAGCGTGGGCCACCAGAAATGACGAGTTATCAGGTCTCGAGTCTTACGAACACCAGCTGTGTCCCCAGCGGAGAATTCTTCTTCTGTCTGCCAACCGAACAAATGTCCTCCCTGGAGGGATGTCTCTAACTTGCAAAGAATTGGTATATTGAGGTGTCCCCACAGTGTCCTCTGTTTCAAAAGACCTGGACAGGGCATCAGCCCTCACGTTTTTGTCAGCGGGACGGTAGTAGAGCACAAATTGGAAACACGTGAAGAACAGCGACCCTCTGGCTTGACGGGGGTTTAACCGTTGAGCCGACTGGAGATAGGTAAGGTTCTTCTGGTCGGTGTATATCAGGATGGGGTGAGCTGTGCCCTCTAGCAGATGTCTCCACTCCTCCGGAGCGAATTTGATGGCCAGTAACTCCAGATCTACAATAGAGTAATCGCGCTCTGCGGAGGAGAAAAGTCACAAGTAATAACCACATACTACTGCCTTTCTTTTGAGGCTTCTCTGGAACAGAAGTGCACCTGCACCAAAAGAAGAAGCATCCACCTCCAATGAGAACTGCCGAGACACATCAGGATGATGGAGGATCGAGGCTGATGTGAAGGCACTCTTGAGGCCATAGAATGCGGATTCTGCCTCTAGGGTCCACACCTTGGCGTTCATACCTTTCTTGATAAGGGTAGAAACGAGAGACGTCAGTGAGGAGAAGTTTGGGATAATTGCCGGTAGAAATTAGTGAATCCCAAAAAATGCTATATGGATCGTGGGCCCTGAGGACGTGGCTGCTCCAGAACGGACTTTACTTTATCAGGATCCATCTTGAGACCCTAATCCGAGATGATGTAGCCCAGGAAGGGCAGAGAATTATTTTCAAAAGTGCATTTCTCCAGCTTGGCATACAGACGATTCTCCCTTAAGCAGGACTTGACGGACATGCCGCCGATGTGTCATCGGATATGGGGAAAAAATCTAAATGTCATCAAGATAGACCACAACACAGACATAGAGGAGATCTCGGGAGATATTATTCACAAATTCTTGGAAGACCGAGGGAGCGTTACACAGGCCAAAGTGCATCACCAGGTATTCGTAGTGCCGGTCCCGGGTGTTAAATGCAGTCTTCCACTCATCACCCTGACGGATTCGGATTAAGTTGTATGTTGTAAGTTGTGTATGCGATCAAATAGTTCCGGGATCAGTGGCAAAGGGTATTCATTTTTGACCGTGATCTGGTTGAGACCATGGTAGTCAATGCAGGGTCGAAGAGCTCCGTCTTTTTTCTTTACAAAGAACAACCCGGCACCGGCTATGAAGGAGGATTTTCGTATAAAAGCCCTCTCAAGATTCTACTTGATATAGGCCGACATGGACTGAGTCTCTCGCAAGGAGAGGGGGTGTAACCGTCCATGCTGCAGTGAAGCATTAGGAACCAGTTCAATCGGGCAGTCGTACGCCCGGTGTGGAGGAAGCATCTCAGCCTCCTTCTTGCAAAAGACGTCCGCAAACTGTGCAAAATTGTGGCTAATCCTGTCCATGATAGAGACATAGGAGGCAGGACGGCTAAATCTGCGACAGGAAGCGGTGGAGACATTTGGAGCCCCATTTGAGAACTTCTCCGGAAAACAAGTCCAGAACCGGGGAATGAAGCCGAAGCCAAGGCAGACCCAGCAACACCGGATTAACGGCTTTGGGCAAGATGAGGAAAGTAATCTGCTCGGCATGAAGGGCTCCCACTTGGAGCTTCAGTGGCTTGATCTCAGACATGATGGGGTTGGACAGAGGAAGTCCATTCACCGAGGCAACAGCCAGAGGTGTCTCCAAGGGAACCGTTGGCAACTGGAGCCGATCCACTAGATCCTGTTGAATGAAGTTTGCCGCAGACCCGGAGTCCAGGTAGGCAGAGACCCGGTGCGTCTACTCACCGGACGCTATGGTCACGGGAATAGACAATTTATTATTTAGTCCTTTTCCACCTAGAGTTGTCTCTCCAACCAATCCTAGGGGGGTTCCTCCATTTTTATAACAAGCCAGATACAATACAGCAGCAGCCTAGCATTACCAGGGTGGGAAGGGCCACTGTTTTTGGGCTTTCCCAGCCAGATAATACCAGCCTGCGGCCGCGTCAATTCCCGGCCATCACTACAGATGGTCAGGTACTGGATCATTCCCGGCTCTTCCCGGTACCCCTGGTGGCGGTGGGTACTGGGGTAATAATGGGGGTTAGTGTTAGCTCCTTCATGTCTAACATTAAGCCTCGCCTTAGTAATGGATGCTGTCAATCAGCCAGCGGCCATTACTAAGGTTGTAGTAATAAAGTTTTGAAAAATACAAATACATAGGAAAAATATTTTATTAAAAGAAAAATCCCACACAACCCTCATTAACCATTTTATTGAGAATTTAAAAAAACCACAGTCATCGAAGTAGTCCAACAACCGAACAACACAAACACACAAAAATAATTAGCAACACATAAAAAAGCAAAACAATTATTATTCTTACCTTTCCTGGGTCCACTGCTGGAGCCGCAATGTCAGCAAGCTGGGCACTATATCTAATCCTATCATCTGTGATACTGTCTGCTGAGCTACTGTATCTAAATCTATCATGTGTGATACTGTCTGCTGAGCTACTGTATCTAATCCCATGATATGTGATACTGTCTGCTGAGCCACCGTATCTAATCCTATCATGTGTGATACTGTCTGCTGAGCCACTGTATCTAATCCTATCCATATCTATATGGTTATAGTGATATAGATATGCTGTCTCCTATGTACACATATACATACACGCACACATATTTTTTTGGGTGATGTATGTATTGGGGCTATTTTGCCTGACATTTCAAGACCTTAGCGATGCCCCTGGCTGCTAGTGCTGCATCGTTGGGTCACTTAGGAGACTCAGCGACACTGCTGAAAGCTACGGGCCGTCGGCCAAGAGAAGTTTGGGGTGGCCCAAGAAGAATCTTTGCATCGGGGCCCATGAACCTTTAGCTATGCCGCTGACAGGTACCCTTGTGCTCGGACTTTATATTGACTTGGTACACTGTTGTTTGGCCAGCTGCTATCCAGATACGGCGGTGCGGCCTAGTGGGTCCACATACCCACAGATCGTGACAATTACAAAGACACTTATTTTCAGTTAATTCTTTTGGGAATATTTCTTATTTCTAATGTATTAATGCAATGTTCATATGAGTAATCACTTCTAGACTGTAATCACCTAGGTCTCAGTCATGACACACATATACTTTTTTTTATGTAACCAGAAGGCTATATCAAGTATAAACATATAGTAGCAATATGTAAACTGGCTGGGCTAAGTAAAATCCAGATTTTTGCCATACGTTGTTACTCTAAATTCCTGTTTTTCTAGTTAGCTTACCTTGTTTCTTAGCATTATAGTATTTACAGAAAACAGACAAACAACATTATTGCACATTGTGGCAGTTTTCACCTATGAATCATACCCTTATACTATCAATGATTATTCTCATTGTCTTAGAAATAACTAAAGTTCTAAGGCAAGGAATAAAAGAGTCTGTCACGTGTGCTGTGCATTTTATTAATCCCTAACCAGAACCTTACATGTTTGCCCTTTTTAATCAAAAAGCATTGCAAATTTATTTGCACAAAATAAATAAGTTGCCCAGAAAAAAAAAAGGGCATATTCAAACTAGCGTATTTTTAGTTGTATGTTTTTCATTTTGCGTTTTTGTATAACTGATCTACACAAATTCTAACTTTTTCATACAATGATAAATGTATGAAATGTATGAGTTAAATAAAGAAATTTCTTTCAATTCCCTTCATTTTGATTTAATATTGAGTTCAATGAGAGCTGTATGAATAGTGGAGATTTTGAGCTCTTTAAAAAAAAAAGAAGCCCCAAGCCATACAAGGATTCTGTATCTATTTCGATTTCTCTAGACCACCAGAGATATAACGTATTAATAGCTAAGACATTAGGAATATTGCAAGAACTATCATACGTAAAAATGTGGAATGTAGTACATAGAAAATTGTCAATGTAAATTACAATTGGGTGAAAGAGGAGAATTTTGCCATTTCTGTTCTAGGCACTGATGCACTTGGAAACCCCATTTAAAAATCATGCATTTTCCCCAGAAAAGGGTCTGCTTTATTTCCAGAAAAAACACTACTCTTAAGCTGTGACAGGTATTGCAGTTCAAGTCCAGTCAAGTAAATGGGACCTACAGCCAACACTTCACTGACGACTCATTTAACCCCTTATATGCCGCGGTCAATAGTGACTGCGGTATCTAAGCCATTAGAAAAAGGAGGTGGCCCCCTCTGATGGCCCATCGGTCCCCCGCAACGCAATTTAAGGGGGCCGATGGTTGTCATGGCAGCCTGGGGGCCTAATGAAGGCCCCCAGGTCTGCCATCTTTGTGCTCCTATTAATCCCTGCCAGGGATAAATCACAATATACCGCAATACATTAGTATTGCAGCCTATCTTGCAAGCTATCCAATAATCACAGGTTCAAGTCCGCTAGGGGGACTAATGAAAAATTTAAAATACAGTTAAATAAAGGTTTTTCTTATGAATACAGAAAAATGTATATTAAAAGTAAAATTCTCCCCTTTTCCTATTTTTCCCCATAACCTATGTAATAAATTTAACATAACTGGAATCGCTGAGTCCGTAAAGTAAAAGTCCAAACTATTACAATATAACTGTTAAGGATCTGCCAGGCACAGCTTCTGTATCCACGCCCATAGGTAATCAGTCTGCACCTGCTTCTATGTCTGTGAGACTGACTCCATCTTCCACCACTCAGGATGGCAGGCTTAGGAGTGGGAGAGCCTATCACAGCCTGGCCAGACGGAGCTAGCTCCCGCCCTCTGTCTGTTTATACCTGCCTTTCCTGTTCCTCTTTGCTTGTGATTCTTCTCTGTTGGTTTCCTGGCCCTGCTGCAGCTTCTTGAACTACTTGTCCCTGCTTCGTATTGACCCTGGCTTACTGACTACTCTTCTGCTCTGCGTTTGGCACCTCGTACTCTCCTGGTTTGACTCGGCTTGTTCACTACTCTTGTTGCTCACGGTGTTGCCGTGGGCAACTGCCCCGTTTCCCTTTGTTCTGTGTTTCCTTGTCTGGTTGTCTGTCGTGCACTTACTGAGTGTAGGGACCGTTGCCAAGTTGTACCCCGTCGCCTAGGGCGGGTCGTTGCAAGTAGGCAGGGACTGAGTGGCGGGTAGATTAGGGCTCACTTGTCTGTTTCCCTATCCCTGTCATTACATAATCACAAGCCCATATACCTACTCTACCCTGGTCCCTCACACCACTATGGACCCCCTTGAGACCCTGGTTCAGCAAATGCAGGGTCTCTCCCTACAGGTCCAGGCCCTGGCTCAGAGGGTCAACCAGCCTGATGCTACCATGGTAGTGCCCCTCACCTCACCTCTTGAACCCCACCTCAAGTTGCCTGACCGGTTCTCAGGGGACCGGAAGACTTTTCTCTCCTTTCGGGAGAGTTGTAGGCTCTATTTTCGTTTAAAGCCCCACTCCTCAGGTTCTGAGAGCCAGCGGGTGGGTATAATTATGTCCCGGCTCCAGGAAGGGCCCCAAGAATGGGCCTTCTCCTTGGCTCCTGACGCCCCTGAACTTTCCTCCGTTGATCTTTTCTTTTCTACTCTCGGACTCATTTATGACGAGACTGACAGGACTGCCTTTGCCGAGAGTCAGCTGGTGACCTTACGTCAGGGTAAGAGACCTGTTGAGGAGTATTGTTCTGACTTTAGGAAGTGATGTGTAGCTTCTCGGTGGAATGACCCTGCCTTAAGGTGCCAGTTTAGGTTGGGTCTGTCGAACGCCCTGAAAGACCTGCTAGTTAGCTATCCCTCTTCTGACTCCCTAGACCAGGTTATGGCTTTAGCGGTACGACTTGACCGACGTCTCAGGGAACGACAATGTGAACGTTTATGTGTTTTCTCCTCTGACTCCCCCATGATGCCTCCCGAGGTTCCGTTGCTTCGTTCTTCCACGGAAGACTTGGAGGTACCTATGCAACTCGGTGCCTCCGTGTCCCCCCAAAAACGTAGAGAGTTCCGCAGGAAGAATGGTCTCTGCTTCTATTGTGGGGATGACAAGCATCAAGTGAACACCTGTCCTAGGCGTAAGAATAAGCAGCCGGAAAACTTCCGCGCCTAAGTGATCATCGGGGAGGTCACTTGGGCGCACAGGTATTTCCCGTAAATATGAAACGTAATAAAATCTAGCTCCCCTTTCAGGTCTCTTTTGGTGGTAGGTCTGCTACCGGCAGTGCCTTCGTGGATTCAGGGTCGTCTGCTAATATCATGTCTGTGGAATTTGCTATGTCTCTAGCTATGCCTTTGATTGATTTGCCTAAACCTGTCCCGGTAGTGGGTATCGACTCCACTCCTCTTGCTAATGGTTTTTTTTCTTATTCAAAGTTTTATTAAGTTTCAGTACACAGAGTTACAAGACATAGTAGAGGGAAGGCCTCCACACAGTAAATTAGCAAACAAACAAGGTCAAAGACCAAAGCAAAAACCCACTAAAACTAAATCAGAAATGTGCATCACAACCCCATTCAAGGACATTATTCAGTATATGTCGGTATCATGAATGAGTTCATAAGCAAAGCATCAGAGCATACATTGAGGCCACTTAATTGAAGCGGAGAAGGAGAGGCACATTACCCTAGACAGGGGAAAAGAACAAATAGAAAAGGCCCCAAGAGAGGGAGGGAAAGGAGGGAAGGGCGAGGGCATGAGGATCCTGGACTCCTGTTCCGGGGTATTATGAATGCAGCCAGCAGAAAATAAGCACCACCGTACACTTCACAGGGGCATAGGCCAACTCAGGTTACGGCCGTGAGGTATGAAGAAGAAGAAAGGAACACTATCCATGGCGACCATGTAGACGTATATTTTACCACAGCTGCCGGGGAGTGAGCTACCAGGTGTTCCATGCGCTGTATCACGGCAACCTCCCGAAACCACTCATCTAATGTTGGAGGCATTGCAGTTTTCCACCTGCGTGGGATCACTGACTTTGCCGCCTGAAGGAGATGTCTAGTTAAGGAACTTTTATAAACGTGTATTGGCATCGGGAACATATATAAAAGAGCAGCTTCTGGGGAATCGGGAACAGAAACTCCGGTAACCTCCAGTATTAATTTAAGTACTGTATCCCAAAAACTCCTCAACAAGGGGCAACTCCACCAAACATGTGACATGGAGCCTCCCGCAGCACCACAACGCCAACAACTGTCAGGCACAGATGGAAACCATTTATGCAGAGCCGCCGGGACCCGGTACCATCTAGAGACAATTTTGTAACTAGTTTCCTGGGCCCTACTGGCTATAGAGGCTTTTTGAGAAAGGGTAAAACACCTCTTCCATTGTGCTTCTGTAAATGTAGTCTGTAATTCTCTCTCCCAGGCCCCGCAGAAGGAGGGGAGTTGTTGGGATCGCTGTGCAAGTAGTAGTTTGTATAATGTGGAGATGGTGTGGGTAGGGGGCTGGGTGGAGACACAGAGGCGTTCAAAGTCAGTTAACAACCGGTGGAGATGTGAGCGTCGATTAACGGCTCCATAAAAGTGCTTTAACTGGGCGTATTCATACATACGGCTAGGAGAGAGCACGTCATCAGGGCAGATAGAGGTTAAAGGGAGAAGAGAGGAGGCAGAGAGGACCTGGGCAAAATACAAGGGGTTGGTGGGTGACCTACCTAGGAAGGAGCGACCAGCCTTACCAGCAGGAAAGGCAGGATTGTCCGTAACCGGAGTTAAAGGACCCAGGGGGTCAACCAGCGTACTTCCAGGCTTTATGCGCCTCAACGCCACAAGGGTATGGTGTACAACAAAGGAGGGTTGGGTCGGTCTATTCCCAGGCAGGGTCCACGGCAGGGTAGATAGGGTACTGGGGCATAGTTGTTGAGCCAAACGAACCCACAGTTTTGATTCTCGGTTGTGAAAAAAATCTAAAACCCGCGCATGTGTTGATGCTAGATAATAGAGCCGACAGTCCGGCAGACCCACCCCACCCGCACCCCTGGAACGAGTCAGAAGAGCTCGGCTCAAACGCGGACGACCAGTCGGCCAAATGAAGGAGCCAAAACACTGCTGAAGCCGCAACCAGTAGGTAGATGGGATAGTGATGGGGATGGTCTGCAGGAGATAAAGTAATCGGGGGAGTAGAGACATTTTAATAATATTAATCCGGCCAAACCAGGAGAATTCAGTCTTATGCCAGGAACTAAGGTCAGTACGAAACTTGGCCAGCAGGGGGATGAAATTATTTGTAAACAGCTGTGTGAGGTCTCTACTTATACGGGCACCTAAATATGTAATGCCTCTGGAAGGCCACGAGAAAGGGAAGTTACTTTGGAGAAGCGACACTAGCTGAGCAGGGAGAGAAACATTTAACGCTTCAGACTTAGAGAAATTAATCTTGAAATTAGACCAAGTTCCAAAACGGGACAACTCGGACATCAATGAAGGGAGGGAGACATGAGGGTCTGTGAGATAGACCAATAGGTCGTCAGCAAATGCCGAGCACTTATATTCCATTCCTCCAATGGTAATGCCTTTGATATCCATGTTGTTCCGGATGGAGGCCATGAGATGCTCCATGACCAGGACATACAACAGGGGGGACAGGGGGCATCCCTGTCTAGTGCCATTATGAATCGGGAAAGGTGCCGAGAGGGATCCATTTATTTTTATTTGGGCCGAAGGTGTGTGATACAGTGCCATAATTTTTGCCAGGAGAGAGGGTCCTACACCTACATGTCGAAGGGTTTGGTGAAGGGCAGGCCATGATATTCTATCAAACGCCTTTTCGGCATCCAGGGACAGGATCATGAGCGGGATGTGGTTAGTCTGGGCATGGTGGATGATATCAAGTGTTTTGAGGGTGTTGTCCCGCGCCTCCCGGCCCGGTACAAACCCCACCTGGTCCGGATGAACTAGACTAGGCAGGTATTTATTCAATCTATTGGCAAGCAACTTGGCATATATTTTTAGGTCTACATTGAGTAAGGAGATGGGACGATAACTTGAGCAGAGTTGAGGGTCTTTACCCGGTTTAGGGATAACCGTGACGTGGGCTAAAGTGGAGCTGGGAGGAAACATGACCTCCGGGGAAACAGAGTTAAACGCTGGTAGTAGGAGCGGTATCAAATGATCAGTTAACATTTTGTAGAATTTGGCAGTATAGCCGTCCGGGCCAGGGCTCTTTCCCCCAGGAAGATCGGTTATAACCGCAAGGAGCTCCGGGGAGGTGAAGTCCATATCTAGTTCCTCTGCTATCTCCCTAGACAACGGTGTGAAGGGAGAGGAGAAAGAATCCCGGTCCGGCGGAAGGGAGGGGGCGCGGGCGGGCGAGCCAAGGCTGTAAAGGTCAGAGAAAAAGCTATGGAAACAATCCGCTATTTCCGGGGTCGTGTGAACAACCTGCCCAGACGGAGATTTAGTGTTTGGTATGTGTGACTGGGCAGTCCTAGCCTTTAAAGCTCTGGCCAACATGCGTCCGCTCTTATTGCCAAACTCATAGAACCTACTATGACAGACTTGAAGAGCACGCTGCTGGGCCGAGTCCAGCAGCCGCCTGGCCTCCTGTCGGGCAACCTGTAATTCCCGTAGAATCGGAAGGGAGAGCACACGCTTGTGAGCCAGTTCCAGGGAGCTAATTTTTTGGAGCGCAGTTTTCAGGGAATGGGCCTTCTCTCTTTTAAGGCGCGCCCCATGTTTTATGAGTACCCCCCTGAGAACACATTTAAGGGCCTCCCAACGAATCAAGGGGGATGTGTCATCACGAGCGTGATCCAGTGTGAAATGCTCCACCGTCTTAAGCAAGTCAGCATGGCATACCCCATCCAGGAGGAGGGACTCGTTAAGTTTCCAAGTCCAGGGGCCCTTAGTGAGGAAGGGGAGCTGCAAGGTGCAATACACCGGCGCATGGTCAGACCACAGAATACTACCAATGGACGTGTCGGTGACCCAGGGGAGAGCATGCTGCTGCAGAAAAATGTAGTCCAAGCGACTGTAAGTGCCATGCGGATGGGAGTAAAAACTATAATCCTTATCAACGGGATGTTGAATGCGCCATGCATCACATAGTTGGAGCTGCAAGATAGCACGTTTCACCCGTTTGATAGCACCATATGCCAGACTCGAACGACCAGTAGAATTATCCACTGTCGGATCCAAAGTGAGGTTGAAGTCTCCGCACAGCACCACAGTCCCCCGGACCACCGGAAGAGCAGTATCTATAAGTTTAAGAATGAAAGGCACCTGTCCCTGGTTGGGAGCATAAGCATTAATCACCGTAAACTCCCTCCCACCAATATTGAGCACTAAAATGATATACCTAGCGTCGGGGTCCACGACCGAATTGACAACCTGATGGGGGAGGGACTTGTGGAGAGCTATGGCCACTCCACACGATCTGGAAAGTGGGTTATTATTGAAGTGCCAAGTAGTGTAAAATTTATGTTTAATTGTAGGGGTGTGTCCTTCCTTGAAATGTGTCTCCTGGAAGCATGCAATGTGTACCTTACGCTTGTGTAGATGGTGGAGGATTTGCGCCCGCTTTTCAGGAACATTCAGCCCCTTCACATTGAAGGAGGCAATATTGAGGTCAGCCATGGATGTAGACTAAACGGCTTGAAGATGTGTACTGGAAAACCCACGAAGGGCAGGAGTCCAGGATCGCCAGGAGGAAGGAAGGGGAAGGGAACAAGCTAGAAGTAAAAGACAGAGCATTATAAAAAAAACACATACAAGTATTCAACAAAAAAGGCAGTATGAGAAACACTACCGCATCAACTAAACGCACAAATGCGAAAGACCAAAAATTTGGTCCAATACCTACAGGGGGAAGGTGACAACTATGCATGAGAGTTATCCACACTCCCCAGCGTACTATAATAGAAGTATGAACAGCTTAACATCTAAAACTCAATGCAAAGACAAAAGCAGTAGTAAGGCATCTAATGGAAATATTCAAACAGCAGGCAGCCTCAATTTCACACAGAAGAGGAAGCAGTCCTCATCACCGGAAAAGGCACTCCAGGTCATCACGCCGAGCGGGCAATTTCCATAGGTGGAGTAGGATCACGTTCTTGCCGGCGACCAGATCTTCTGCGGGGTCCGCGCTGAGGGCGACCCACCGTCGCATGTAGGGGCCTAGGGAGCGGCCGTCCCGACAGCGGTCCCCCGCCAGCAGGGAATAACAGTGAGGGCCACTCCGGTAGAGAAACCTGCGGGAGATTCAAGTCCCGTAAGAATCCAGGCACGTCGGCCGGGGATCGTACTGTATGGGTACGACCATCTTGTCGGACCATCAGGGCAAAGGGGAAGCCCCACCTGTAGATGATATCACGGCTCCGGAGTACCTCCAAGAGGGGTTTGAGAGCAGCTCTTTGCGCCAGCGTATGTCGTGATAGATCCGGCAGAATACGTAGTTGCGTGCCTTGGTGAAGGATGATAGGCTGTCGTCTGATTTTTTGTAGGATAGAGTCTTTGATGGCGTAAAAGTGAATTCGGCAAATGACATCCCTCGGGCGTGGATCCTCAACACTCACCGGGCGGAGAGCTCTATGTGCTCGGTCAATTTCTATATGGGTGTTCGGCGGACGGCCCAATAAATTATTAAAGATGGTTGACAGGGTTGAAAACAGGTCAGACGCAGGAATGGATTCTGGCAACCCCCGGACTCGTAGGTTATTCCTCCGGTTACGGTCTTCAATGTCGTCCAGATGTTGCTGTAAAGTGAACAGTTGGGCTGAGTGCTGCTGGATCGTTGTTTGGATATTCACAATGGTAGCATTATCAGCCGCCCGGTCCTGAGTGAGTGTGTCCACTCTCGCAGTAAGTGAGGAAAGTTCAGCACGGAACTGGGTAAACTCTAGCTTACACTCTTCCACAATCTGTCTCGCAAAGGAAGACATATCCTCCCTAGTGGGCATCAATTGAACAAGCTGGCGGATATCAGAGAGGGTTGCCGGCCTATTTTCACACACAGACCCAGACGACGTATTTGGGAAATGCGATCCCAAGCCTGCTGATGTATGGGTATTATCCAGGCCAGAAGAAGAAAGGGGGTGGCACGGGGGACCTTGGCCGCATGTCCGCAGCACAGACATATTCCCGGGGTGCGGGATAGACCCCATATACAGGGGCTGAGTGGTTGTCAGTAAAGCGCTGGGGGTACTGCTCAGGGACCAAGAGGGGGAGGCCTCTACCTGCACAGGTCCCCTGAGAGGGGGATCTGGGTATATCAGCCCCACATGCTGAGCAGTGGCACTGGCGGTATGTGGCACAGGGCCCTGGTACTCACTGCGCCTCCCAGGGGGGTCCTCCATCTGACCATCCACCGTCAGGTCGTCCGCGGAGTCTCCCATTCCCAGGGACTCCAGGTCAATCTGTGTCCGCCCCTCATCCTGTCTAGGAGGCACAGGGCCTGCAGGCCATGAAGAGAACTCTGCCGCAGGATGCTTCCCCGACTTCTGCTGGTAGGCCCGAGAACGCCGGCGGCCATCTTGCAGGACCACGTGGTCTGACTGCGGGAGCGCGGCGGCGGCCGCAGAGGAGGCCCCAGAGACCTCAAGTCCCGGTCGGGGGTCCGGTTCCCTCGGATCCCGAGCTCTCCCAACTGGCGGGAGTGAAAGAAGGGCCGTGCTCTCCTAAGCGGGCCCGTTTCCAGAAGTCACAGAGTCCCGGCGGCCATCTTGGGAAGCAGCAGGCGCGGTCGGCCGGGCCCCAGTCTTGTCCGATACCTGGTGAGGAGACACGGATCCATCGACCTCCTGCAGCTGCACCATGGAGGGTAAGTGGACGTCGTCCGGTGCGGTCTCCGGAGGCCCAGGACACCGAGCTGGTGTTGAGGAAGACTCCGAGCGGCCATCTTGGTCGCCTGCTTCAAACCGCGATGAGGCCCTCAGCTGCATCTGCTGATGGCGCCCGAAATAGACCCCAATATCGCGCTGGGGTGAAGAGGGGCAGGAAAGGGCTGCTGCCTTAGATTTTTTGGATGCTTTTCCCATTACTGGGAGTCGATGTTAGCCACTTATATGATCGCTTGGTGAGGAGCTGGAGAAAACACGACTTCACTCTCCCATAGCTGGCCACGCCCCCGCTAATGGTTTTTTTACACAGCATACCCCTGTTTTTGAACTCCTTGTTGGCTCCATGCATTTGGAGCAGTGCTCTGTACTGTTGATGCAGGGATTATCGTCCGATTTGGTTTTAGGCCTTCCCTGGTTGCAGTTGCATAATCCCACGTTTGACTGGAATACTGGGGATCTTACCAAATGGGGTAATGAATGCTTGATGTCATGTTTTTCTGTTAATTCTATTTCTCCCCCTGAGGAGGTGAACATGCTACCTGAGTTTGTTCAGGACTTCGCTGACGTTTTCTCTAAGGAGGCCTCCGAAGTATTACCTCCTCATAGAGAATACGATTGCGCTATCGATTTGGTACCAGGAGCTAAGCTCCCTAAGGGTAGGATATTTAATCTCTCTTGTCCCGAACGTGAAGCCATGAGAGAGTATATCCAGGAATGCCTGGCCAAGGGTTACATTCGCCCCTCTACTTCTCCGGTAGGTGCTGGCTTCTTCTTCGTAGGGAAGAAGGATGGTGGTCTTAGGCCATGCATTGACTACCGTAACTTGAATAAGGTCACTGTAAGGAACCAGTATCCCCTTCCTTTGATTCCTGATCTCTTTAATCAGGTTCAGGGGGCCCAATGGTTCTCTAAGTTTGATCTACGGGGGACGTATAACCTTATCCGCATCAAAGAGGGGGATGAGTGGAAGACTGCGTTTAACACGCCCGAAGGTCATTTCGAATACCTCGTCATGCCCTTTGGGTTGTGTAATGCTCCCGCGGTCTTCCAGAATTTCATAAATTGGATTTTAAGAGATTACCTGGGGGTATTTCTTGTAGTGTACCTTGATGACATACTTGTGTTTTCCAAGGACTGGTCCTCCCACATTGAGCATGTCAGGAAGGTGCTCCAGGTCCTTCGGGAAAACAAACTGTTTGCGAAGACCGAAAAATGTGTGTTTGGGGTGCAAGAGATACCATTTTTGGGTCAAATCCTCACTCCTCATGAATTCCGCATGGACCCCGCCAAGGTCCAGGCTGTGGCGGAATGGGTCCAACCTGCCTCCCTGAAGGCGTTACACTGCTTTTTGGGGTTCGCTAATTATTACAGGAGATTTATTGCTAACTTCTCGGTCATCGCTAAGCCTCTTACGGACCTCACTCGCAAGGGTGCTGATCTCCTCCACTGGCCTCCTGAGGCTGTCCAGGCTTTTGAGGCCCTTAAGAAGTGCTTTATCTCAGCCCCGGTGTTGGTTCAGCCCAACCAAATGGAGCCATTTATCGTGGAGGTTGACGCATCCGAGGTGGGGGTGGGGGCTCTCTTGTCCCAGGGTACCAGGTCCCTCACCCATCTCCGTCCCTGTGCCTACTTCTCCAGGAAGTTTTCGCCCACTGAGAGTAACTATGATATTGGCAACCGCGAACTCTTAGCCATTAAATGGGCATTTGAAGAGGGCGCCACTTCCTGGAGGGGGCTAGGCACCAGGTAACGGTCCTTACCGACCACAAGAATCTGGTTTTCCTAGAATCGGCCCGCAGGCTAAACCCGAGACAAGCTCGATGGGCGTTATTTTTTTTACCAGATTCCATTTTTTGGTTAACTATAGGGCTGGGTCTAAAAATATTAAGGCTGATGCACTGTCGCGTAGCTTCATGGCCAGCCCTCCTTCGGAGGAAGATCCTGCTTGTATTTTGCCTCCAGGTATAATCATTTCCTCTATTGATTCTGATTTAGTCTCTGAAATTGCTACTGATCAAGGTTCAGCTCCCGGGAACCTTCTTGAGAACAAGCTGTTTTTTCCCCTGCAATTCCTGCTAAGGGTACTTAGGGAAAATCATGACTCCGCACTATCTGGTCATCCAGGCATCCTGGTTACCAAGCACCTCATTGCCAGAAACTATTGGTGGCCTGGGTTGCCTAAAGAAGTTAAGGCCTACGTCGCCGCTTGTGAGGTTTGTGCTAGGTCCAAGACTCCCAGATCCCGACCAGCGGGCTTATTACGTTCCTTTATAAACAAAAAAACCAGCTCAAATAGCACGTGTGGGGCTGGATGCTTAAGGTATAGCATACTACCCTAATAAAAAAGAGGGCAACTCCCGTATATAATGATATACACTAGAGACACAAAGGAGCATACTAGCCAGTATTAAAAGAAAATAATTTTATTAAACATATAGAAACATGTATGAAAGATAAAAAGGTACAGAGCTGGACATGAAGACTCTGAATAGTTACACTAAAACACAACTAGCAGGAATATCTCTATATGGCAGAATGAAGGGCAGTGTACAATACACAGACTAAAGTGAGTGGACCAGTATAATCATGACGCAAGTCATATACAACAGCACTGTAAGACAATAGTGTCATGGGTAAATATATAAAAATACAGTATCATAAACAACAGGTGATGTATGACCTACAGTCACGCAAAGGTCTAGGAAGAGTTACAGACCATCAGTCATATAAGATGAAAGAAAGGAAGTTCACAGACTGCAGCCTAAATAAGCCGAACTTGGACCCATATCTCCATGGATTTTATCACCGATTTGCCTCCATCTCAAGGCAAGTCGGTGGTGTGGGTTGTAGTAGACCGCTTCAGTAAGATGTGCCACTTTGTGCCCCTCAAAAAACTACCCAATGCTAAGACGTTAACTACCTTGTTTGTCAAACACATCCTGCGTCTCCATGGGGTCCCTGTCAATATTGTTTCTGACAGAGGGGTACAATTTGTTTTATTGTTTTGGAGAGCTTTCTGTAAAAAGTTGGAGATTGATCTGTCCTTCTCCTCGGCCTTCCATCCTGAAACTAATGGCCAAACCGAGAGGACTAATCAGTCTCTAGAACAATATTTAAGGTGTTTTATCTCTGACTGTCAATATGATTGGGTCTCCTTCATTTCCCTCGCTGAATTTTCCCTTAATAACCGGGTCAGTAACTCGTCAGGGGTCTCCCCCTTTTTCTGTAATTTTGGGTTTAATCCACGGTTCTCCTCCGTTTCACCTGGTGGTTCCAACAATCCCGCGGTAGATGTCGTTCATCGGGAACTGTGCACAGTCTGGGCCCAGGTTCAGAAGAACCTTGAGGGGTCCCAGAGCATACAAAAGAATCAGGCAGATAGAAGACGTTCTGCTAACCCCTTGTTTGTGGTCGGGGTACTGGTGTGGCTGTCTTCAAAAAATTTGCGCCTTAAAGTCCCGTCCCAAAAATTTGCTCCCCGGTATATAGGGCCGTACAAGGTCATTGAAGTCCTTAACCCTGTCTCCTTTCGACTGGAGTTACCCCCGTCTTTTCGTATACACGACGTGTTTCATGCCTCCCTCCTGAAACGCTGCTCCCCGTCCTTGGCTCCCTCGAGGAAACCTCCGGTCCCTGTTCTCACCCCTGAAGGGGTAGAATTCGAGGTGGCCAAGATTGTGGACAGCAGGATGGTCCAAGGCTCCCTCCAGTACCTGGTCCATTGGAGAGGATACGGGCCTGAGGAGAGGACTTGGGTATCCGCCTGAGATGTTCACGCTGGGGTATTGCTCAGGAGGTTCCATCTTCGGTTCCCCAATAAGCCAGGTCCCTCTAGAAAGGGTCCAGTGGCCCCTCATAAAAGGGGGGTACTGTAAAGGATCTGCCAGACACAGCTTCTGTGTCGACGCCCGTGGTTAATCAGTCTGCACCTGCTCCTAAGTCTGATAGAGCGACTCGATCTGCTACCACTCAGGCTGGGGGGCTGAGGAGTGGGAGAGCCTATCACAGCCTGGCCAGACGGAGTTAGCTCCCGCCCTCTGTCTATTTATACCTTCATTTCCTGCTCCTCCTTTGCCTGTGATTCTGCCTGTTTCCTGGCTCTGCTGCTACTGCTTGTACTATTGTCCTCTGCTTCATATTGACCCTGGCTTTACTGACTACTCTCCTGCTCTGCGTTTGGTACATCGTACACTCCTGGTTTGACTCGGCTCGTTTACTACTATTGTTGCTCACGGTGTTGCCGTGGGCAACTGCCCCATTTCCCTTCTTTTCTGTGTACCCTTGTCTGTTTGTCTGTCGTGCACATATTGAGCGTAGGGACCGTCGCCCAGTTGTACGCCGTCGCCTAGGACGGGCCGTGCAAGTAGGCAGGGACTGAGTGATGGGTAGATTAGGGCGAACCTGTCTGTCTCCCTACCCCGTCATTACAGAATCTCTACGATACTATTACATCTATAGACCTAACTTCATACTTAGTATGTTGGCTACAAAATGTTTTTGAACAATCTATGTCCATTTTTGTATCAATAAGCTTTATACGGCCACAGATGGATAGATAAAAGAAATCAGATACCAACTTTCACCTAATAAGTATTATTGTTATTATGTAGTGAGAATTTAAAAACTAAAACTGCGTAATTAATAGTTGGCGAAGGGATGTACACGGAATATGAAGTTTACCCGGCAGTGGGTGATCAGATTGATCCTGTGATAGAATACAATTCTTTTCTTTTATGAAAAGTTCCCTGTGTCCAAAGTGAAATAAAACATACTGATAAGCTGAAGCATACTGTATGTAGGCTATCATATTTGCCTCCTTGTGTGCCTCAGATTGTGAAATTAGATTGTGAGCGCCATTGGTAACAGGGACTGGTGTTGATTTCAATGGTATTGCTTCCATTGCACATGGTTTTCATTTGTCTCCATTCTGTAAGGTTTTCTTTTTTTTTTTTGGCAGAATCAATAACGCAGTCGACTGCACTATTGTTTCCACAGAAAAACCTTGCGGAACGTAGACAAGCGGAAACCATTTTCAATTAAAGCATTACCATTGAAATGAATGGTAATGCAAATGGAAACTATGATTTCCGTTTGTCTTTCCGTTGACGGGTTTCTCCGACGGAAATGTCTGACAGAACCCATCAACGGAACCTAACGCTGATGTGAACACGCCCTAAAGAAGTAATTTACTTGAGTATTTGCACAATTTCTGTTATCTGTGCAAAATACCAAACTATGTAGCAATGTTACAATATAGTAATTGTTAGAGGAATTAAGTAGTAAATTGGGCAAAATAACAAAAGTTTCTAAGTATGCTAAGGGTCAGAGAATGTTTTCCGTTCCATGTTTACAACACATTACATCACATGTCTACCTTTGTACTTGGTCTGTCCTGCATTGTCTAGATTGTTTTGCCTTATAACAACGGCTCACTTATACTCAATGCTCACCATCCATTCCTTCAGCAATATTGTACAGATAAAGATTTTACGATAGCATCTGAAATGGTACATTGAAGGTTATGTGTATAGGAAATTGTATTATGAGCAAATCTTTAATACAGTTTACTTACCAAATATAAATTGTCTTGTCTGTTGTAATTAGCCAAACTGAAACAGGATCTGTCAGCAGAACACTTTTATTATTATTATTTACATATCCTGTGGATATTCCATAACTTTTTAAGACGGAAATACCCCTTTAATTAAACACTGTTTGTAGGTATATATTGAGCACAGTATTTTGTCATCATGTAATGGTAATTAATGGGAGAAAACTACAGTTGTATTCAGCTTAGAAAGGTTTCGAAACACTGCCATAAACTACCCTGGATGTTCCCATTTTGCCCTTGACCATTTTAGAAGGTACCCATTAAATTCTTCACTAGCTTGGAACACCAGGACTCTGACATGGTAGTCAAGGCATTTCTTTTTACTTACTTAGTAGAGCATTTTTTTCGTTGTGTGTGTGGGGTGGGGGGAGGTGAAATTTCAATATTCACCTCAGGCAGCAGAAAGCCTAAGAGACAAGCACCTGGGAAAACTGCAAATACGGTACCTGTACTCGACCATATTATGGCCTGTATGCCCCTCATTTGCTGGCCTACGGTGCCACTGTGAGGCACAGTATTCTCTCCTAGAAGCAATCCCTCTATTTTTTTCTAATACATTCATACGAAAACAGAAAAAAACATGTTTTTCTTACAAATGAAAGTTTGTTTTCAGCTATAGGAATTGCCCATTTGTTTAAGATTGAAATTAATTTTATTAAATTATTTTTACACAACAGTTTAGATGTGATATACATGCATATTTATTGTTATAGTGATCCTAAGGCCAGTGTCAGTGCTCCTGGCTGAAGTAAAAGTGTATTCTTGGGTATAAATTATTAAATTCTAGCTCACTTACAGTATATGTTAATAGATGATTAACCAGACTTTAGACTACCCCCAGAGAAAGGATTAGTTGGAGCTTTCCTCCAAAACGTAATAATACTAGATGTCCAAGAAGTCATTAGAAAGAGTGCTCATGTGACAAATTTGCGAAAGAAGAGTGTGGGCTCATCTGGCTCATGTGACATCACTTATGTCTGTCAGCTGCAATGAAAAGCTGCAATGAAAAGAGGAGTTATTTTCTTATAATTATTTTTATTATGTAGGGTTTTGTGTGATTTACACAAATAATGCCTATGGCTGAGTTTACACATAGCATACCACCCAACTTTCAAATATCACATAGAGGGACAACCGATATGGCACCTCTTTTTTTTCTAATCCCACCTAATCACTGCCCATACACACCCGATTTAGCCCATACAGTATCATGCTCCCACACAGTATAATACCAAATAGCTGCCCCCACACAGTATAATGCCCTCTAGCTGCCACCATAAAGTATAATGCACCCATAGCTGCCACCATACAGCATAATGCCCCCATAGCTGCCTCCATATATTATAATGCCCTATAGCTGCCACCATACAGTATAATGCCCCATAGCTGCCAACCATACTGTATAATGCCCCATAGATGCACCCAAACAGTATAAAGCTAACACAGATGCCCCCATGCAGTATAATGCCCATACAGGTGCCCCCATGCAGTATAATGCCCAAACAAATTCCCCCATACAGCATAATGCCCCATAGCTGCCCCATACAGTATAATGCCCCCTTATCAGCCCCTAGTGCCAGTGCCCCTGCAGATAGTGACACAGTGCCCAAGTAGACAGTGCCCATGGACATAGCGCCACAGTGTCCCCTGTAGATAGTGCCCCAGTGTCCATGTAGATAGTGCCTCATCCCTAGTGAAGCTAGCGCCACCCCCCCCCCCCCTCCTGTAGATAGCGCCATTGAGACTTCCTCTAGGAGCAGAATCCCCAGCCAGAGCATAGGCCGGGGGTTCCGCACCTAGAGGGAAGCCCTAATGTCACTGTCCATAAATGGACAGTGACGTCAGTGGCTGCTCCTTGAGCGGAATCCCCATTGACGACTCTGGCAGGGGATTCCGCTCCAGGAGGAGCCCCTGATATCAATGTCTGTATATGGACAGTGACCTCAGGGTTTTCCTCTAGGAGCGGAATCCCCGGCCAGATCATCGGCAACGGGGATTCCCCTCAAAGAATAGCCACTAATTCTGAAGCAGGGAACCATCAGCTCACTGCTTCAGAATTAGTTCAGAGCGGAGGAGCAGAGGGAGCTCCTCCATTCACCGAGGACTCCCCGTGCACAGCATTACTTTAAGCGCTGTGCTCGGGGAAGCCCTTGACGGTTCTGTCCATATATGGACACTGGCGTCAGTGGCTACTCCCTGAGCGTATAGTTTTTATACTACAGGGGTTTTTTTTTTTAGAAGATTCAGCGTCACTACATTTTAGTTAGTGCCAGGTAGTCAGGAAATTATTTTTTTTATCCAAGTTTGTTCGGGAAGATTTTTTATACATTTTTTTTTCTAAACTTTTATTTTCTTCTCTTCTCTCCTTTTTGTTTTTTATTTAGCACAGCACACACAACCCCTTGTGTAAAAATAAATTAAGTATTACACGTGTTCAAGCACTACACACCACCCTAATAAAAATTTCCCAATCATCCCAAAGGGTCTATTCAGCAGAGGAGGCATACGCCATCCTGGCCACTGACACTGATTCCGCCAGCGAGGAGAAGAGGAATTCACCCCATACATCTTCTCCCTCTCCTCTTCCTCATAATCCGGTGATGAGGAACCCCGGCAAAGGCGACCCAGGATATCAGCTGAGGCAACCCCCCAAGTAAGTGATCCCGTGTGGTACCCACCCCTGAGAATTATGAGCCTCAGATCCCTGAATTCATAGGGAAAATAGTGTGGGATTTGGTGCACCCACTGCTGGATTAGGGCTATCAGCTTTACGTGGATAACTTCTATACCAGCATCACACTATTTAAAATCCTCTCCACCAGAAATACTACAGCATGCTGCACGGTGCGCAAAAACCAGAGAGGCCTCCCAAAACACTGCTTGGACAACATGTCAGAAGGGGTGAGAGGGTCAAGTATAAGAACAAGAGGGATGTCCTTGTCTTGACTACAATACATGGTAACAGCAGCACCCTTGTCCCTGTAAGAGGTAGCACCACAATGATCACCACAATAATCCCAAAGCAAGATTGCATCGTGGGTTATAACAAGTACATGGGAGGGGTTGATGTCTCAGATCAAGTGCTGAAGCCGTATAGTGCCATTGGAAAAACAAGGTTGTAATTTAAAAAAAAGCTGGCCGTGTATATGGTACAGATGGCATTGTATAACGCTTACGTGCTATTCCAATGTCCATTCCTTAATTTTCAAGAGAAGATTATCCAGGCACTTATGTTTGAAAACCAGGCAGGGGAGGGCCCAAACACATCTGCTGAAAGCGGGGGCACCCGTATTGTACCCGGGCAACACTTTCCAGTCATCGTTCCCCAAACTGCAAAGAAGGGAAGATCCCAAAAAAGGTGCAGTGTGTAACAAAAGGGGCATAAGGAGGGAATACCACTTATAAGTGCGACCCCCTCACCCTAAAACCTGGCCTGTGCATAAAGGATTGCTTCAAGGCTTACCACACATCTATGAATTATTAATTGTATTATTTATGTGCCCTTTTATTATACTCGAATTTGCTTTTCACAAATTACACATGCCCCCACATTATAAATTGAAATACCAGTAAGTACGGCCTAATTCAAATAAATTCAGCCAAAAAACCTGTGGGGTCAAAATGCTAATTATACCCTTAGATAAATTCCTTGAGGGGTGTAGTTTTCTAAAAGGAGTAACTTTTGGGGTGTTTCCATTGTTTTGGTCCCTCAGGGGCTTTGCAAATGCGACATGGCGTCGCAAACCAATTCAGCAAAATCTGATTGCCAAATAGCACTCCTTCCATTCTAAGCCCTGCCATGTGTCCAAATAGCAGTTTATAACCACATATGGGGTATTGCTGTGCTCAGGAGAGTTTTCTTTAAAAATGTTGGGGTGCCTTTTCTCCTTTAGTCCTTGTGGAAATGAATTTTTTTTTTTAGCTAAACCTACATTTTATTGGAAAAAATGTAGATTTTCATTTTCACTGCCTAATTCCAATAATTTCTGCAAAAAACCTGTAGGGTCAAAATGCTTACTATACTCTTAGATAAGCTCCTTGAGGGGTTTAGTTTCCTAAATAGGGTGACTTTTGGGGTGTTTCCACTGTTTTGGTCCCTCAGGGGCTTTGCAAATGCGACATGGCCTCAGCAAACCAATCCAGCAAAATCTGAATGCAAAATAGAACTTCTTCGCTTCCGAACTCTGCCGTGTGTTAAAACAGCCGTTTAAGACCACATATGGCATATTATTTTACTCAGGTGAAACTGCTCTACAAATGTTGGGGTGCTTTTTCTCCTTTAGATCTTGGGAAAATAAACAAATATTTGCTAAACCTAAATTTTTTTGAAAAAACTGTAGTTTTTCATTTTCACGGCCTACTTTTGGGGGTTTCTACAGTTTTGTCCCCTCAGGGGCTTTGCAAATGCGACATGGCCTCCGCAAACTATTCCATCCAAATTTGAGCTCCAAAAGTCAAATGGCACTCTTTCCCTTCTGAGCCCTGTCGTGTCTCCAAACAGCTGTTTATGACCACATATGGGGTATTGTTTTACTCAGGTGAAACTGCTCTACAAATATTGGGGTGATTTTTCTCCTTTAGTTTTTGTGGGAATGAAAAAAAAATGAGCTAAACCTACATTTTTTATTACCAAATTTTTTTTAGATTTTTCATTTTCACGGCCTACTTCCAATAATTTCTGCAAAAAACCTGTGGGGTGAAAATGCTAACCTATACCCCTAGATAAATTCCCTGAGGGGTGTAATTTCCCAAATTAGGTCACTTTTGCAAGGGTTCCACTGTTTTGGCACCACAAGACCTCGTCAAACCTGACATGATGCTCAAAATATATTCTAATAAGAAGGAGGCCCAAAAATCCACTTTGCTTCTGAGGCCTGTGTTTCAGTCCATTTCCACACTAGGGCTACATGCGGGATATTTCTAAACACTGCAAAACCCTGGACAATAAATATTGAGTAGCGTTTTTGTGGTAAAACCTTCTGGGTTACATGAAAAAATGGATTAAAACGGATTTTCTGCAAAAAAAAATGAGATTTGTAAATTTTGCCTCGATTTTGCTGTAATTCTTGTGAAGCACCTAAAAGGTTAATAAACTTTCTAAAAGTTGTTTTGAATACTTTGAGGGGTGCAGTTCTTAAAATGGGGTGATTTATGTGGGCTTTCTAATATATAGGGCTCATCAAAGTCACTTTAGGACTGAACTGGTCCCTAAAAAAATAGACTTTTGAAATTTTATTGAAAATGTGAAGATTTTCTGCTAAAGTTCTAAACTTGTAACGTCGTAGAAAAATAAAAGAATGTTCATAAAACGATGCCAACATAAAGTAGACATATGGAAAATGTTAATTAGTAAGTATTTTGTGTGATATTACTATCTGTCTTACAAGGAGATACATCTAAATTTTAAAAAAAAATGCACATTTTTAAAAAACTTTCTCAAAATTTTGGTGTTTTTCACACAGAAACACTAAATGTATCGACCAAGTTTTACCACTAACTTAAAGTACAATGTGTCACGAGAAAACAATCTTAGAATCGCTTGAATAGGTGAAAGCATTCCAAAGTTATTACCACATAAAGTGATACATGTCAGTTTTTAAAAAAATGGCCTGGTCTATAAGGTGAAAACAGGCTGTGTCGTTCAGGGGATAAATACGAATCATAACCTACAGTAAAATCCACACCACAATCTGTGATGAAATTTGAATGTAATGGGTGAAATCCACGACACAAATCCGCAGCTGATAGGGCATGTTGCAGATTTGAAAATGCCAATCACAGCATCCCTAGAATACGTTGAAAACTCTGCACGTAATACGTTTTATATGTATGTGGCCTAACAGTGCTAAACACATATAAAGTTGAGGCTTATGAAGGATAACTGCTCAGCAAAAGGTCATCAATGTTATGTCGCAGACCATAGACCCCTCTCATCCTGCTGACGTCTTCCCCCCCTGGAGATGCCAGTACATGCGGCCGTCCAGTCCTGCAGTAACCACTAGGGTGCACGCAAGCTCATTCCTGGCCTTAAAGGGCCAGCACACGCACATGTTAAGAATTAACTAAAAACTCCCAGATCACCCTGTACTATAAAAGGAGCCATGCCCTTTCACTCCTTGCCTGAGCGTTGTTTGTATTCCTCTGTTAGTCTTGCAAATAGTCCCTTAGTCGTATCCTGTTCCCTATGTTCTCGTGCACTGCTACCTGTATCCCGTGTTGTATTTGTTCCTGTGCCATCTCTAGTGTTGGAGTTGTGTTGTATCGTCTACTACGCCTGCTCACTTACACCACATTGGGTGTCATCTGCCACGATTTGCAACACCTGCCGCTAAGGTCCCATCTGTGCCTAAGCCGTTGCTACTGTCTGGACTATTACAGGTACCAGTGGCGTAACTCTAGGGGTCACAACGGTCACAATTGTGACCGGGCCCTGAAGCCAAGTGGCCCGCGGCCCCCCGCACCACATCAATGAAAAGTTACTATATTAACTGGGGCCTATGTAATAAACTACATGGGCCCCCGTTCCAATAGTAACTGACAGTACTTACCCCCCTCTTTCCGGAGCGCAGCAAAGATCCTGACATCACAGCGATGTGTGCAGTGCATGACGTCACACAACATCCCAACCCTGGATGGAGCCAGGACCTCCGCTATGGCCGAAGAGGAGGGTAAGTTTAATACCACTGTCTTCTGGAGCTGATGGGTCGGGGTCCGACCCCCGTCAATCAGCTGTTTTGAAGGGGGTGCAGAGTGTGTTCGAGCACTACTTCCTCTTCATTCCAGTCACTTTTTACACACTGAATCGCCGACACGGGCGTGTCAGCGATTCACAGTGTGAGTAAGTAAGGGAAATGAAGAGGAATCAGCGCTTGTACGAGCGCTTCACCCACTTCAAAACAGCTGATTGGTGGGGGTCCCGAGAATCGGACCCTGACTTATCAGCTATTGATGGCTTATCCTGAGGGTAGGCCATCAATGTTTAGGGACTGGACAACCCCTTCTATGCCTACCATGTGGTAGGCTTAGATACAGGGCCCCAGCAGAGAAGTAATTTTATACTGTATAAGATTACGGTCTACTAGACCCTGTATCTAAGCCTACCTTTGGCTTAGATACAGGGTTTAACAAACTGTATCACACATGCACTTGGGCCCTGTAAGCCTACAATATGTGTTGGACTGTGTTCACATCAGTATTGCCCTTCCGTTGAGGAGTTCCGTCTGAGGTTTCTGTCATATAACCCCTCAATGGAACGGCAAACGAAAACCTCAGCTTCTGTTTCCCTCATCAATGATTCCGTCAAAACAACGGAACCTGTCACAACGGTGGCAAACGGAAACCTTTAGCAACGTTTTCATCACCATGGAGATCAATGGTGAGGGAAACGGAAGCTGAAGTTTCAGTTTGCCTTTTTGTTGAGGGGTTACCCGACGGAAACCTTTGACGGAAGTGCAGCGGTGATGTGAACAGGTCCTTAGTAAGGTTTTTTTTGTGTTCGGTCGGTGGACTACGTCGGATTCGAGGATTACTTAGATGACAGCTAATCTCCCCCTTACACCTCTTCTTGGGTCCTGAGCGAGAGAGGAATTTCTTAATGAGAGTAGGGGCATCAAGATTCTCTTCGGGTTCCCAGGACCTCTCCTCAGGACTAAACCCTCTCCAATCCACTAAATAAAAAGTCCTGTATCTCCTTTACTTCTAACACATTGGCGGAAACTGCTGGGTGCAACTACAGGACTAGGAGTCTTACTGTAGCAGTTCAGCACCACAGGTTTAAGGAGGGACACATGAAAGGAGTTTGGGATTTTGAGGGTAGGAGGCATCTGAAGCTTATAGGAGACTGGGGTCGTTTGTTGCAGGATCTCAAAAGGTACGAGGAACCTGGGGCAAATTTGTATGAAGGCACATTCAGACGGATATTCCTAGAGGACAGCCAAACTTTGGTACCTGGAAGATACTGGGGCGGCTCTCTTCCTCTTGTATCCGCCTTTCACTTCATGCGATCGACTGCCAGCAAAATGGAGGACCGGATCAGTTGACAGATTTTACAAAAAGTCCCCAAATGCAGTCAGCTGCGGGTACCTGAGATGTAGCCGAAACAGGAAGAGGGTTTCTTGGATGTTGACCGTACACAATGTAGAAAGGTGTGGAAGTGGTGGACTCACTTGTGTTATTGTTGTATGAGAACTCGGCCCACGGTAGAAGCTGTACCCAGTCATCATGCTGCATGGAGATGTAGTGGTGGAGATAATTCTCCATGATCTGGTTAGTCCTCTCGATTTGACCATAGGACTATGGGTGGTAGGCTAAAGAAAAGTCCAATCTCACATCCAGGAGTTTACAGAGGGCTCTCCAGAATTTTGAGGTGAACTGAACCCCCTATCAGACACGTTGTGAAGGGGCAAGCCATGCAAGCGGAAGATGTGCTGAATAAAGAGAATTTGCCAATCGAGGAGCAGAAGGTAGGCCGGTCAGCGGGATAAAATGTGCCATCTTCGAGAATCGGTCCGCCACCACCCAGACAGTATTGCATCCTGCTGAGGTCTGTGTCAAAGTCCATCGCAATGTGCTGCCAAGGGACATTGGGTACAGAATATCTTTGGGCAGCGTGGGCCACCAGAAATGATGAGTTATCAGGCCTCAAGTCTTACGAACACCAGCGTGCCCAGTTAGTTTGGAGCTGTGTCCCCAGCGGAGAATTTTTCTACTGTCTGCCAACCGAACAAAAGTCCTCCCAGAGGGATATCTCTAACTTGCAAAGGATTGGCAGTGACAATGCAGGGTGGGTCTATGGTATATTGAGGTGTCTCCACAGTGTCCTCTTTTTCAAACGACCTGGACAGGGCATTGGCCCTCACATTTTTGTCAGCGGGACGGTAGTGGAGCACAAATTGGAAACGGGTGAAGAACAGCGACCACCTGGCTTGATGGGGGTTTAGTTGTTGAGCCGACTGGAGATAGGTAAGGTTCTTGTTGTCGGTGTATATCAGGATTGGGTGAGCTGCGCCCTCTAGCAGATGTCTCCACTCCTCCAGAGCCAATTTGATGGCCAGTAACTCCAGATCCCCAATAGAGTAATTGCGCTCTACGGAGGAGAAAAGTCACGAGTAATAACCACATAATACTGCCTTTCCTTTGAGGCTTCTCTGGAACAGAAGTTTTGTCCGCAATTGCAGCACGGACCTTTGAAATTGCAGACGGCTACGGATGTGCATCTGTAGCTGTCTGTAATTGCGGAAACGTTGCTATGCGACGGCAGGGGATTTTCAAGGTTGTAGGCCTATTCACATAAAAGAGCATCCCTGGAGAGAGTGCCAACATGACCCTCAGCAAAAGCCAGGTGGAGCAGCTTATTTTAGCAATCCAGGACAGCCCAGTCATATTGGACAAATGCCTTGAGGAATATAAAGACATCATATTGAAGGACCAGGCGTGGACAGAGGTAGTCCAAAAAATCCACACAGAGGAATGGGAAACTGCAACAAGAAAACAGCTGGCCAAGTTCTGTAAGTTGTCACCCTGTCCCAAACGTTTTAACTTTTAACCTGTTAGTGACCGCCAATACGCCTTTTAACGGCGGCCACTAACGGGCTTTATTCTGATGCATATGCCTTTTTACGACACAGCATGAGGATAAAGTAAACAGAACAGGGAGCCGTCAAATCTCCCTGCTCTCAGCTGCCAGAGGCAGCTGAGGGCTGGGGGCATCCCTGCTCTGCCGTGTGAGATCGATATAAGTATAAGTATCTCACCCGTTTAACCCCTCAGATGCGGTGCACAATAGCGTGCACCGAATCTGAGTGGTTTTGGAGAGAGGGAGGGAGCTCCCTCTCTCTCCCACCGACACCCGGTGATACGATCGCCGAGTGTCTGTGTCTCCAATGGCAGCCGGGGGCCTAATAAAGGCCCCCAGGTCTGCCTGGAGCGAATGCCTGCTAGATCATGCAGGAGGCATGACCTAGCAGATGCCTGTCCGTTTTAAAGGAAGGGTGTCGCAAAAAAAAAAAATTTTATATCAATTTGCTTTTAGTGTTTTAGTAAAAAATGTTTTATTTATTTGTGTTTTACTTTTTTTTATTTTGTAACTTTTTCTTGTCTATGGGGGCTGCCATTTTTTTTTCATCTCTGTATGTGTCGATTAACGACACATACAGACATGGAATACGGCACATACAGCCACATAGAGAATGCGAACGGGACATGTTCCATTCACTATGCTGTTCGCCGTCTGTGTGGGAAGGTCTTCGGCCGAGCGACGTCCGGCGCCATTTTCTTGTGGACCGGAAGCCGCGGCCGGACCGTAAGATTACTACTTCCGGTCGCGGCTTCCGGACTTGTGTTCTAATGCAAGCACTTGGAGCGGAGGGAGCAGACGGAGCTGACGGACCGGAGGGAGCGGCGGCGGCAGGAGGAGGTAAGTTATTTCTGTGTATGTACGTGTTTTAGTGTGTGATTACTACTGTATGTAAACCTACTACACTGTGTGTTCGCTAAAAAAATGGCGACACACAGTGTAGGAGGAGGAATGACCGTTCAATCCCCTCCTTTCTCCTGGCACTAGCCAGGATAAGGGTGGGGGGATTCTGTGAGCTCACTAGAGCGAGTGTGTTTTCTCAAATTTTGCAGCATAAAGCAATGTTGTTATGGCAGGAAGGAGGTGAAGGGAACAAGTGAGCCCTAATCTACCCACCGCCCTGTCCCTGCCTACTTGCAACGAGCCGCCCTAGGCGACGGGGTACAACTTGGCGGCGGTCCCTACGCTGACTAAGTGCAAGGGGATACAAACAGGGAACAAGCAAGGGAAGGGGCAGTAGCCCACGGAACACCGTGAGGAAACGGAGTGGTGAACGAGCCAGTCAGGATCAGGATGTAATGAAGTATACAAATGCAGAGCACGGAGCAGGAAGCAAGCCGGGGGCAGAGCGAAGCAGGATAAGCGGAAGCTGTACCATGGCTGAAGCAAGGCAGAAGCAGGCTGGAGCAAGGCTGTAGCAAGGCCAGGAAACCAGGAAGAATCACAAGCAATGAGGAAGAGAAAACGGCAGGTATAAATGGACAGGGGGCGGAGCTAACTCCGACTGACCAGGCCGCGATAGGCTCTCCCACTCCTGAGCCTGCCACCCTGATTGGTGGGAGCCGGTGTCAGTCTAAGAGGTCTGGCCTCAGGTGTCGATTGATTAATCCTGGGAGTATCCACAGACGTAGTGCCTGGCAGATCCTTTACAAATGTGGTTGCTTTACCACATGCCAATGCTGCAATTTTGGGAATTGCTCCATCTAGTGACCAGCACTGGGAAATGTTATAAATTAAAATCTAATTTATAATATTTCCTGACTCGTGAAAAAATTAAAAAAATTAGAACAATGTTTAATCATTTGTACACTAACTGTTTAACTAAAAAAAAAAATAATAATTTTCTAGCGTCACATTCCCTTTAAACGGACAGGCAGTAATACACTGCAATACAGAAGTATTGCAGTGTATTATAATAGCGATTGGAGAATCGCATATTAAAGTCCCCTAGTGGGACTAGTAAAAAAGTTAAAAAAAAGTTTAATAAAGTTAATTTATAAAAAATGTGAATAAAAATGAAAAACCCACCTTTTTCTCTTACAAAATGCTTTACTATTAAAAAACCAAAATAAAGTAAAAAAGTTACACATATTTGGTATCGCTGCGTCCGTAACGACCCCGACTATAAATCATTTACATTATTTAACCCGCACGGTGAACGCCGTAAAAAATGTAATAAAAAACTATGGAAAAATTGCTGTTTTCTGTGAATCCTGACTTTAAAAAAATGTGATAAAAAGTGATCAAAAAGTCGCATCTACTCCAAAATGGTACGAATAAAAACTACAAGTCTTCCCGCAAAAAAAAATCCCCCATACAACCTCATCGGCGAAAAAATAAAAACTTTACAGCTCTTCAAATATGGAGACACAAAAACAAATAATTTTGAAAAAAAAGTGTTTTTACTGTGTAAAAGTAGTAAAACATACAAAAACTATACAAATTTGGTATCGTTGCAATCGCAACAACCCACTGAATAAAGTTATTGTGTTATTTATATCACACGGTAAACGGCGTTGATTTGAGATGCGAAAAAGTGTAGCGAAACTTCAGTTTTTTTCATATTCCCCCCCAAAAAAAGCTAATAAAAGTTAATCAATAAATAATATGTCCCCCAAAATGGTGCTATTAAAAAATACAACTTGTCCCTCAAAAAAAAAAGACCTTATACAGCTATGTCGACGCAAAAATAAAAAGGTTATAGCTCTTGGAATGCGACGATGGAAAAACGTAAAAAATGGCTTGGTCATTAAGGTTTAAAATAGCCTGGTCATTAAGGGGTTAACTCTATTTTTTTTTTTTTTTCATACTTTGTATTTTGTTTTATTTTTACACAGGCAGTGAGGCAAAATCACGGTGGAATATGTGCCGTAACCACTATAGGAGGGAGCCAGTTTCAAAGGGGAGGAGCAGTGATGGACGGCTGAAAAAAAAGCCGTATTTGTACACAGAGCATCTGAAGTTCCACAGCAATGTCATGGACATTGGGCCGTAAGTATACACCGTGTTCCAAATTATTATGCACATTGGATTTAAGTGCCATAAACATTTAATTATTAGTTTTTCAATTAAACTCATGGATGGTATTGTGTCTTAGGACTCTTTGGATCATTGTAATCAATCTCAGACACCTGTGATAATTAACAAACCGAAAAAAGCAGCATGAATCAATATAGCCCACTAATTATACGAAATGAAAAGTATATTAGACAAAATAACACGGGCTGATCCAAGGGTGTTCACCCAAAAGCAACACAATGGAATGTACATAACCTAGAAAGAAAGGATGCTATAAAGACACTTGATGTATAAGAAAATAGAAAAATACTTTATTAGCATACATAATATAGGACAATAAACAATGTATAAAAGCAATCCATAGACCTACAGTTAAAAAAGGGACACAGGACTGGGTATCTATCAAATACTCATAAATATGTGTATCTGTGACTTAACTTCCAGAAAAAGACATGTATAATGAGAGACCATATATGAAAATAGAAAATGTATTATATAGGTTTGTGGGACAAAAGTGGAGCCCACAGCGTGATGAAAGATTTATCAAATGGCCGTGTATATATATAACACTAAATAAAATGCCGACAAACCATTTGTGCAAGATATTGTGAACAACATAAGCACAAAGGGAAGGTGAATAGACCATGCATATAGTCAAATATAAATATACACAGCAATATTTTGTACATATGCGATACCTATACGTGTAGATGAATAAAGGCTGGAAGAGAAGTCAATAAGTATACAATAAAGATAGCGTATTTACAAAGGATAATACATACCCATAATGAGATGCCAGGAGAGACACACAGCCAGCGTCCACCCCAACGCGCGTTTCGGCGCAAATGCCTTCATCTGGGGGCGGCGTTAGAACGTAATCAGAGGCCATTTAAATGAATCATCACCTGTGATAATTAGTTGACCAGGTGTGCCCAATCAAAGGAAAACTACTTAAGAAGGACGTTCCACATTATTAAGCAGGCCACAGGTTTCAAGCAATATGGGAAAGAAAAAAGGATCTCTCTGCTGGCAAAACGCTTGAAATTGTGCAATACCTTGGACAAGGTATGAAAACATTGGATATTTCAAGAAAACTTAAGCGTGATCATCGTACTGTGAAAAGATTTGTGGCTGATTCAGAGCACAGACGGGTTCGTTCAGATAAAGGCATAATGAGAAAGGTTTCTGCCAGACAAATTAATAGGATTAGGAGAGCAGCTTCTAAAATGCCATTGCAAAGCAGCAAACAGGTATTTGAAGCCGCTGGTGCCTCTGGACTCTGGATGCAAGTGTGCATAAAGCTATTATTCGGCCACCCCTAAACAATGCTCACAAGCAGAAACGGTTGCAGTGGGCTGAGAAATACATGAAGACTAATTTTCAAACCGTGTTGTTTACTGATGAGTGCCGTGCAAACCTGGATGGTCCAGATGGTTGGAGCAGTGGATGGTTGGTGAATGGCCACCATGTACCAACAAGGCTGCGACGTCAGCAAGGAGGTGGCGGAGTCATGTTTTGGGCTGGAATCATGGGGAGAGAGCTGGTAGGCCCCTTTAGGGTCCCTGACGGTGTGAAAATGACCTCTGCAAAGTACGTAGAGTTTATGACTGACCACTTTCTTCCGTGGTATAAAAAGAAGAACCGTGCCTTCCGTAGCAAAATTATCTTCATGCATGACAATGCACCATCTCATGCTGCAAAGAATACCTCTGTGTACCTCATTGGCTGCTATGGTCATAAAAGGAGAGAAACTCATGGTGTGGCCCCCATGTTCCCCTGACCTCAATCCTATTGAGAACCTTTGGAGCATCCTCAAGCAAAATATCTATGAGGGTGGGAGGCAGTTCACATCAAAACAGAAGCTCTGGGAGGTTATTTTGACATCCTGCAAAGATATTCATGCAGAAACTGTCCAAATACTCACAAATTCAATGGATGCCAGAATTGTGAAGGTGATATCAAAGAAGGGGTCCTATGTTAACATGTAACTTGGCCTGTTAAGTTTTTTTTTTATTGAAAGAGCTTTTGATTTCTGTAAATATGATCTCCTGATGCTGCAAATTCAACAAATTACCATTTTAGTTCTCTTTACAACCTTTAAAATGTTTTGATCTCTGTTGTGCATAATAATTTGAAACAGTGCATTTTGAGTTTTTTACTTCTAAAAAAAATCTGTTATCATTAGGAGATTTGTTCAATAACATTCGCATTATACTCCAACGGTTGATGGCTTGAAGATTATACTAACTGTCATTTGCATCGACTATTTAGGAAAATCAGCGAAAAATAACATTTGCATAATAATTTGGAATGCGGTGTAATGTCTCATGAGCCAGGGCTGTAGAAGCACAGCCCTGGTCATGAATACGGTGGTAAACAAAGCGGGACAATTAGCATTGCCCTGCTTTGTTTGGAAACCATGGAGACAGGAGATAGTTTTATCTCCTATCTCCATTTCAAATCTCCCGCACGCACAGACGGTCTCGCGGGCGATCATGAGTCGGCTGCTGAAAAAGGACACCAATGCATGGAGGCTAACGATAGACCTCCGGGTCCTTAATAAATACACCCCTATGTCTGCACCCGTGGTTGCACAGACTCCTGACATAATGGCAAGGATAAGTGGCAAAAGTCGCATATTCTCGACCAATGATGTTGCTAATGGGTTTTTCTATATTGAGATAACTGAGAGTTGTAGGTACAAGTTTGCTTTCATGGTGGAGAACAAGCAGTACATGTTTTGTGTACTCCCCCAGGGGTTCCATAGTAGCCCTACATATTTACACCAGGCATTGGCAGCCGTACTGAGTGTCTTCTCACGGCCAGGATGCCTGCTGCAATATATAGACGACTTGCTCCTTCACACAGAAACCATAGAAGAACACTTGGCTCTGCTGAGGGAACTGTTGGGACTCCTGGCCCGGGCGGGGCTCAAACTGAGACCTCACAAGGCAAACCTTGCTGGACAGAAGTGACCATCCTTGGTGTCCAGATCTGTCATGGAGCCAAATGCATCATGGCGGCCCGTGTGGAAGCCATGGTGAAATTACCCAGACCAGGCACTCTACAGGACTTACGCAAGTTCCTATTAGTAGCAAACTCCATGAGAGAGTTCATAGAGTATTTTGCTGCTAAAGCAAAACCCTTATATGAACTTCTCAGAGGGAGAGAATGTTTCCTGAGGGACTGGTCTGAGACACAGGAGGAGGCCTTTTCTACTCTGAAGAGAGACCTCTCTTCTGCCACAGTCCTGGCCAACCCTCACCCTGAGAGGGAAATTGCCATTCAGGCCCATGCTGGTACAGAGTCTATCTTGGTGTTCCTGCTACAACTGGTAGGATCTGAAAACAGGCCTCTGGGATACTTCTCCAGGCTTCTTTCACCTGTTGAGAGAGGCTTTGATGAGTGTGCCAAACAACTGGCAACCGTACATTATGCGGTCAAGACGACTGAGCATATTGTAGGCTTCAGGCCCCTCACTATACAGACTCCGCACTCTCCATTGGTCCTCCTACTCAGGGACACAGTCCCTGGAGTCTCTCAACAGAGATTCGGTAGGTGGATAATGGACCTGAGTGGACAAAATCTGACAGTGAGTCACAAGGCAAAGTATGTTCTTTCCCAGCTGTTAAAGAGGCTCTGTCACCAGATTTTGCAACCCCTATCTGCTATTGCAGCAGATAGGCGCTGCAATGTAGATTACAGTGACATTTTTATTTTTAAAAAACGAGCATTTTTGGCCAAGTTATGACCATTTTTGTAGTTATGCAAATGAGGCTTGCAAAAGTCCAAGTGGGTGTGTTTAAAAGTAAAAGTCCAAGTGGGCGTGTATTATGTGCGTACATTGGGGCGTTTTTAATACTTTTACTAGCTGGGCGCTCTGACGAGAAGTATCATCCACTTCTCTTCAGAACGCCCAGCTTCTGGCAGTGCAGATCTGTGACGTCACTCACAGGTCCTGCATCGTGTCGGACACATCGGCACCAGAGGCTTCAGTTGATTCTGCAGCAGCATCGGCGTTAGCAGGTAAGTCGATGTAGCTACTTACCTGCAAACGCTGATGCTGCTGCAGAATCAACTGTAGCCTCTGGTGCCAATGTGTCCTCGCTCGTCTGACATGATGCAGGACCTGTGAGTGACGTCACAGCGTGATCAGGCAGAAGCTGGGCGTTCTGAAGAGAAGTGGATGATACTTCTTATCAGAACGCCCAGCTAGTAAAAGTATTAAAAACGCCCCGATGTACGCACATAATACACGCCCACTTGGACTTTTACTTTTAAACACACCCACTTGGACTTTTGCAAGCCTCATTTGCATAACTACAAAAATGGTCATAACTTGACCAAAAATGCTCGTTTTTTTAAAAATAAAAACGTTACTGTAATATACATTGCAGCGCCTATCTGCTGCAATAGCAGATAGGGGTTGCAAAATCTGGTGACAGAGCCTCTTTAAATACGACCGGAACTGAACATGACTGTGATCAGCAATGTTGACCAGTGCCTCACAACTGTTCAGGACGAATACACATCCAGATGACAGAATCATCTTTGTTGATGGCTCTCGCTTTTATCTGAATGGTAATTATGTGACAGGGTTTGCTGTTCTGGATGAGACCACAGGTACCCAGAGTCTTGTCTGTCTGCCAGGTCACCTGTCAGCACAACGGGCTGAACTGGTGGCTGTACGAGAAGCCCTTCTCCTTAAGCCTTCAGGGAATTGAACCATATATAGCGGCAGCTCATATGTGGTCCGATCCCTCACACGTCATCTGGAAACCTGGAAGAGACGAGGGTTTGTGGATAGCCAGAATAAACCACTAGCCCATGTCACTGTCCTGAAAGAATTGTGGGAATGGGGCATGGAACATACTGGAGAATCAGCTATCATAAAAATCCCAGTACACCAGAAAGGGGATGATCCCTTGGTTCTGGGAAACAAGGCAGATGAATCCGCCAAATTGGCTGCAGTGTCTGGGGTACTCCAAGAATCAGGCACTGAAGATGTTCCTGCATATCAATTTGCAGTGCGCAGTAGTAACCTATGTCATTTGAGGAGGAACAATCCAAAGATCCTCTTCTAATGACACATCACTGCGCCACAGGATCCTTGGTCAATCAGACAGGGTATCCTGTGCTATGGCATGAGTACTAACACACTTCCCCTACCAGTAGTCCCGCAGCATCTGCAAGCAGAACTGACAAGGCTCAACCATCAGCTGTTAGGACACCCTGGTCGCGATAAACTATTGTCCCTCTTAAAGGACAAATTATACTGGCCAGGAATGTCCAAAACAGTAGAGGAAGTGACACAACAATGCCTGGTGTGTGCCCAAGTTAACCCAAGAGCCCCAGCTCTAAAGCCGGTATTGCAGCGGGTTCCTCTAGCAGAGGGACCATGGTCTGCAATACAAATCAATTACATAGGACCATTACCGGCAGGTAGCCGTAATTGTCGTTATTCACTGATGGTTGTGGATGTCTTCTCCAAATAGGTAGAAGCCATCCCAACACCAAATGATACAGCTGCCACTACTGCTCGAGTTCTTTGGGAGCAGGTTCTATCATGATGGGGAGTGCCCAGAGTGATAGAATCGGACAGGGGAATTCACTTCACTGGTAAGGTAATGAAAGCACTTTGTGGACTATTGGACATAAAGCAAAGATTTCATGTACCTTACCATCCCCAGTCCGGAGGTATAGTGGAGCGAATGAACCGCACCAGTAAAACACGGCTTTCTAAAGCACTGCTGGAAAAAGGTACCTCGTGGGTGACCTCCCTCCCAGCTGTGCTTATGGGTATCTGAGCCACAGAGGCATCTTCAACAGGTATTATCACCCTATTTGAAATCATGACGGGTCGCAAGATGCCGTTCTGTATTCCAAACGAGCCTCAGATATCTGAACCCATGAAGGATGCCATTGCCAGGGATGTGTATCTCCAACAGGTTCAGCAGAACCTGAAGGAATTGCTGCCTCACGCAGCAATCCGGATGCACAGACCGTATATACAGGGGGAGACTCCCTTGCCCTCTGTAGGTGATTTGGTAATGGTAAAGGTGTTCCGCAGGGCTGGTCCCTGGGATGCAAACTGGGAAGGACCCTACCAGGTCCTGTAGGTAATGGGTGAGACCATGCTAAAAGTATGGAGGCCGAAAACAACCAAGAAAAGGTCAAATAGACGACAAACAATTTATTGGATCCATATAGACCAAGCAAAAGCCACCCAAGCCTTCCCATCTCAATAGTATATCGGAGTTGGGTGGGGGGAGATGGTAGGTCGAAGGTGGATGACAAAACACACTACATATACATTTGAAGCTGATAAGGGAAGGCATGTTAAACACATTATCCCTTAGCAGATCTCAGGACGAAGGAACATCGCTGAACTGAGTATCATGAGGGGTAGTTACCACATGAAAAGGGTATGTCTCCAGTTTGTGATGCTAGTGGTAAGCATGATTTTGGTGGATACTGGTTCTTCTGGGGATAGTCTTGAACACACATTAGATACAGATGGCAGATTACTTGGGTTACCAAGTCTTCTCGCAGTAGAATGTTTGGAAGCTAGAGAGCTGGAACCATACAACAACCTTACATTTGAGCCTGGGCAGTGGTATTTGTATGGGTTCCAGAGAGAGGATTTTACCAATGGTGTAGTTCAACTCTATACTCCGGTGGAGAACGTCTCTGCCATACAACATGACTTACATGCTCTATGCTTCAAGGAATATAGACATTTTCGGGACTTAGACATGACGCCCACTAAATCCCTAAGATGGGTATCAAAGAATCCACATCTGCATCCTTACAGGCATGCGACGGCTAATATAACAAAGGTGTTGTGCACTAGGAAAGGAGTTTTGAGTCCTGAGGATGTCACTGGGGCAGAGTATAGTGGGTGGTATATTCTTAAAGCCATTTTCCTGAGTACTAGTAGTCAGGATGGCCTGAGAGTAAGGACATATTTTGACAGACCCATACCTGTAATAGGCACCCTAAAGGCATACTGTATGTTAAGGGATTCTTATATGGTCATGAATAGGAAACCAAAATATGCACATGGACATGTTTCCACGGACTATTTAAGCATCAGTGTAATGATGTTGAAGCTAAACTGCAGTAACTCTGGGCAAGTAATATGGAATGATCAGGACGGTCAGGTAAAACTGGAAGGCTTGTACAGAGCAACTGTTTTAGGAGTACGACTGATGCCAAAGATCTTAGGTATACTCAGGTAGATGGATCCCCATTAATATGATCTTTCATGATTACTATAATGAGAGGTGGCTGTGTACCGGAGGTGACAGGATATTATTTTGTCACCTATGCCCACTGGGAACCAGATACAAAGATGGTGATGTCCGATACTAACCCCTGGAGATGGGATAAAGTATGTAATGGGGTGGATGCCCCAAAGATTGATGTATGGGTGGGTGGGTCCCCTATGACTGAGGTATGCCGGAATAGATACGTATCTTCCGATTGGAAGGACCCCAGAGGCAGGGATTTTAACTTCAACATCAATATAGATGGCTCCTTTATATGGCTGTTTTGTGAGGCAGTCGACGAAGGGTGCTGGACATTTACACAGTGGGTCTATCTTTCAAAAATTAAACCCATCCAGAACCTAGTATTACAGGCTGAAAACAGTGATCAATGGTATCCCTTTAAAGGAAGAGGTCAGGTATGTGTTACGGTGGTACGAATTCCTTACGAGTCAGAAAGTCTCCAGCCAGTGAAACCTCATTCTGACTCTTGTAATGCCCCTACCCATAGATTAGCAGATCCCATTACTCCTCAGTTATCATCTCCCTGGAGAATTATCACCGATACCAAATTTGTGCTATACACATGGAGATGTTTCGGTAGATGATTTCAGGGTAGATCACTGGGATCATAGATGTGAGGAGTACGTGAGGAACCAAATTGACATGATAAGAGGATGGGTAGAGGCGGGACAAAAGGTAAGAAAGGAAAATAGACTCTGGAGTAACCAGAAACGATGGGATCTGGTAGCCATGGGCCTAGGAGGAGGTGCGTTGGGAGTAGGAGCTATGAACACTATGGATCTGGAACTCCTAAGGAGTAAACTTGGGAATCTGGGGAGACATACCAGCCAAGGTTTTAAGACCCAGCTTGATGTAAACCATGTCCTTGAGGGTTTGCAGCATGCGCACATAGATGCCACTACCTCTCTATCTTCTGCTCAACGAGAGACGTTTAGAAGGTTAGTTGTTGGTCTCCTGGAGCCACAAGATAGAACACAACTTGCTCTGGCATGTACACAGATTCAGGGGGAACTCTCAGGCAACTTGAAACATATTGTGTCTTCACTGTATAGCGGCCACTACCCATTTAACCTCCGACAAAGGGTAAATCCTCTGATATCTACATTTGCAATGAATCATACCAACTGGTGGGTAATTCAGTGGCATGGGTGTCGCAATCTAACGTGTACCGCCTTATCCTTAGCACCCGTATCGGGCACTGTAAGACTGGGATATAGTGCTAAAAATGTCATGCAGAACATGGTGGTTCATCCCCAGCTCCCCTCGGATATCCTAACCGATGAGGGCAGACATCCATATCTGTTTGACACAGATGGATGTTGGAAAAAGGAGGATGCTATCCTCTGCCAAGGTAATTACGACCGGGTGCTTAGACACCAGTGTTGGGATACCGAGGGGTCCTGTGAAATGAAGGCCAACCCAATACCCTCTTCAAACTTAAAATACATAGGTTAAGGATATTGGTGCTGGTATCGAATACAGAACGTTTCATATACTATCCACACGACTAACTGCACCGAAAGAGGCATACTCCTCCCAGGAGCATACTGTACCCTTAATCCCGTATTAGGCGTTGATGTGGCGGATCAGAAGTGAAGAACTCCTGTGACCTCTGAAAAAAGGCTCGACATCCGTCCAGACACCCCTGTGAGACTCCAGACGATTCCTCTTGGGTTTGGCATCGAAATAAGAAATCTCCTGCTAGACTTCAATGAGGAAGAGGATGTCGTGGAGAAACTGAAAGATTCCCAACACCAAGCCACTATTCAGTTCGAACATGACACTAAAAAGAGCACAAGAATTGTGAACAACCTTGAGGCGGACTCGGATGTGTCTTGGTGTGGGAGCTTGTTCGGATATAGTCCACTTCCTTCTTCAATTTGCTCATCCACCCAGTGATAATCCTTCTCACTCTTGTGGCGATTATGTACGTTGGACTGTTCTGCGTGTACTGACGAATGAAAGGACTGGTTGACCAAATACAACGAGGTCAAGCAGAAAGCCACGAATACATTCGTAGACGGGGTCTAAGGACATAATGATACAGTCCTGCAACCCAGAATTGTTTATTATTGTATGTGTATATATATTTGTAAAGTGTAAATCTGAATCAATGGGTCGTACAAACATTTTCAAGGTGTACATATAGACATTCTAGGTGTTGATATGTGTCCGCAACATAGGCATACTCAGTGAGGATGTGCCCGTCCCACAGCGAGTGAGTATGTACGTGTAGGCGAGCATATATTTACAGCCTGTAGTCATCCCATTTGCATGTGTACCTTTCACGTGTTTATGGAGGAGTAGTGAGAGATGCTGTTTGAGCATGAAATGTACATATACCTATGGTTTGTGGGGGAATATTTTTGTATGTTTGGTTATTTTTCACTTTGTTTGTATGATTGGGTAGTGTGTAGGAACACTTAGGGACAGGTAAGGTACTCACACACCTTTGTAGGTATTTGCCACCTCAACCTGAGAACTGGTATGGTCAATACGATGATGGATTGAATGTCAGAGGAGAAATGGAAGGTCGATGCTCCACCCCACAGTAGATTCCTGGGTACCAAGACATCACCTCCTCCTCGGCGATGATAACCTCCCATGATAGAGACCTGGATATCGGCTCACAAAGATTGTTTCGTCTTCAATCAAGATGCTGGGAAAAGTTGGAAAAGTAATGGATCACGTACAAAAGGTTGTTGAAAGGCGGGCTAAGCCATTCCAAGGCTGACCATGTGAGGGCACAAGTAGCCTTACACGGGTCGGCATGCTAAAATTGAATCAGCCACTGGAAAGACCTGCTGACGCCTCTTAAGAGGAAGAAACTCAGAGCAAGAAAGTACAAGAAATCTGCGGTTCATAGACTTTGAGGTTTTCGTATGAGCTTTGTTCGTTTGATGAGCTTTGAGGCTTCGTTCTATGGACTGTAAGTTTTATTTCAACCTCGTTCTATGGACTATGAAGGTTTCATTTCAACTTCATTTGATGAGCTTTGAGGCTTCGTTCTATGGACTGTGAGTTGTATTTCAACTTTGTTTTATGGACTTTGAGGCTTTGTTCTATAGACAAGTAGATTTAATTTCATCTTCATTCTGTGAACTTTGAGGTTTCCTTTCGTTGGACACTAGACTCCATAGTCTGAGTACTGGTGGGAAGCTGATGTCAAATATCTAGGTCCAATAGTATACTTCCTTCCATCTCAGACCATTACCAGTAACCAGGGAGGTTGAGGGGGTTAAATAGAACCCCACAAACACTTCCCCAAATAGCATTGTCGAGTCCCCGACAACAGGGGGATTTTAAAGGGAAGTGTCCTTTTATATATATATATATATATATATATATATATATATATATATATATATATATATATATATATATATATATAGTATGTACTGTATGTGTATGTATACATATAATGTCTCATGATCCAGGGCTGTAGAAACACAGCCCTGGTCATGAATACGGTGGTAAACAAAGCGGGACAGTTTTATCTCCTGTCTCCATTTCAAATCTCCCGCGCGCACGGACGGTCTCACGCGCGCGCGGGATTACGCGCGGGCGCTCATGAGTCGGCTGGTGATACATTATCACCATGCCGACCCATGCTAGCCGGGGGCGAGCAACACTCGTCTCCCGCTGCGAGCGTACCGGCAGGGTTAAATAGCCCTGCGTCGGTATGCTCAGCAGCTGAAGACTACCTCACCACTCCACCAACGAGGAGCAGCTGGGACCTGCCTGCCTCCCACACCACCACGGACCGGCTCACCACTCCTTTCCTGACTCTCTCCTCCAACGACCTGCTCTTGTCTCCTGCTACGGCTTCTGCTTCTGCTCCACCAATGAGACATGCTAAGAATTAAGTGTAGCAACAGCTACACTTAACCCTCTCTCTCCCTGTCTCCTCCTGCTGTCCCTGAAGTTAACCCTTGCTTTCCCAAAGTAACCCTTGGTGTCCCTGAGTCCCTGATAACCCTTGCTGCCCTGAGTCCCTGTTTACCCTTGCTGCCCTGAGTTAACCCTTGCTGACCCTTAGTCCCTTGCAGTCCCTGAAGTTAACCCTTGCAGTCCCTGAAGTTAACCCATTGCTAGTAACTTATGTGTATTGTGTTGTAACATAACTTCTATGTATGTTTAGGTAAGTGGGTGGCGGTATAATTAGGATTGTGATACCGTGTTTATACTGTACTGTGATTAGTTACTGTATTTTATATATGAAAGTGATTAATGTATGTTAATAAATATCTTTATTTACTATACGTTCTTATTTCCTTGAGTAGCAGCAAAAGCAATTAGATTGACGTTAGCATAAGGAAAAGGTAAGGGAACTAGGCATAACTCTAGTGACCCTGATTATAAAGGAGGTAGTAATAGTGGGTGACACTAACCAGTGAATCCCGCTATTACCCCACCCCCTTTAACAGAGAGCAACAGGACTGGGCCTTGGCCTCATTAGATGCGGCCAAGGCGTTCGATTCCGTGGAATGGCCTTACGTATTTGCAGTCCTACGTAGTTTTGGTTTTGGTGAGAGATTCGTCAAATAAATGAACATATTGTATAAGGATCCTCGAGCTTCAGGGGTGGTTAATGGGATCTTGTCCCCTTCCTTTTGCCTCCATAGAGGCATGAGGCAGGGGTGCCCATTGTCCCCTCTTCTATTCGCGGTGGCTATCGAACCCCTGGCTATCCGTATCCGACAAGATGCGGCTTTTCAGGGCATTCGTATAGGACTGCGTGAGTATCTTATAGGTCTCTATGCTGATGATATGATATTGTTTATGGCTAACCCGAATGCCTCCCTCCCTAGAGCTATGTCGCTTATGGATACGTTTCGTAGATTTTCCGGACTTTGCATAAATTGGAGTAAATAATTTCTCATGCCTCTTCACACTGATAATTGTGGGTGGGATTCATATTTCAGGGGTCTGCTGGTGGTTCCATGTTTTAAATATCTGGGTGTCTTGGTCACCCGAGATGGTGCACAATCTTATGAACTAAATGTATACCCTTTGTTAACATATTTGAAAGATAAATTTGCTATTTGGAAAATGTTTCCACTCTCGGTAGCAGGTATAATCAACTTACTTAAAATGTTAGTGCTTCCTAAGATGTTATACATATTAGAACATGCAGACACCTTGGTCCCCAAACGCTTTTTGAACTTGGTTGGTTCTTTGTTCTCCTCTTTTGTATGGGGTTCAGGAAGACCTAAGCTCAAACTCAGTACACTTCAGAGACCTAAAGATCAAGCTGGAGCAGCTTTACCGAACATGTTCCTTTATTATCTGGCAGGTCAGCTTAGGTATATTAAAATTTGGTTATCAGAGTTTCCATTGACAAATGCAAAACATCATTTAGCTCACTTTCTCCGGGTCCCCAGTTTGTGGCCAATCCTCGAACCCCATGGCCACAGCCCAAGGCACTCCTTACCATTATATAAGCTAGCTAAACAGGTCTGGTCCCATGCAAAGAAAGTATTGAACTATTCGCATACTGTTGCTGAGCTGTCTTTGTGGTCTCGTACCGGCTTGTCTCATTTCCTGGGCCTAAATGATTCAGCATTTTGAACAGCCCTGGAAGTGACCAAATTGCAGAATTTGGTTAATGAAGAGAGTCGTAGGCTAATGGCTAGGGAGATTTAGGATACGTTCCGGGTACCAGATAGAGATACATTCAGATGTGTACAACTACAGCATGCTTTAATTCCTCAGTTTAGGGAGAAGCAGGGTCCTATATCTTCGTTACCTCTTATAGGGATTCTCAGAACTCAGGGTCCGAGGGGGTTGGTGTCGGTCATCTATATTCACCTTTGTCTCAGAGGGTCGTCCATGCTGAATTCACGGTTGAGGCCAGATGGAGGAGTCTAATCCCTTCTTTATCCAAAGAGGATTGGGAGGATGCTATGACATCACATCTTTTAGTCTTGCCTGCAGCGAATAATAAAATGACAGAACTGTATATTATACACAGATGTTATATTACAACGACTAGGCTACTCCATATGGGCAAAGCATCTAGCTCAAATTGCCTTCGATGCTCCCAAGAACGGGCTGATTTTGATCACATGATGTTGTTGTGTCCAGTTATAGCACACTTTTGGAGTTTAGTAACAAACCTGCTCTCCTTAATTCTGAACCGATCGGTTCCTTGTGAACCCGGACTATGTTTATTAGGGTTGATTACATTGGATGTCTGGTCGCACTATGAGGGAGTTTTTCTCCATGAAGCCTTGTTTTTAGCCAGAAAAGCGAAGGCCATTCATTGGATGGGTGATCTCTCTCTGGGGATTTCCCAGTGGAAAAAATGTGTCAATTCTATATTCCCATATAAAAATTTGGTGTATAAACATAGAGGATGTCAACATAAGTTTATGAATATCTGGGGAGGTTGGTGCTCATTTCCTCGTATCTCCTTTAGCGTGGGCGACCTTCGAGCTTCCTTACAACAAAACACATGATTGATTGACATCCGATTATGTACCATATCCTGTTTTTCTTCTGACTCATGCATTGCTTCATGCCGTATTTTTATTTATTTTTTTTCATTTCATAATTTTTTTTTATTTCTTTTGTCATCTCCTTTATATAATTTATAGATTTTCATGTCTTTCATGTCTTTTTCCCAACTGCGTGCGGTGACATTGTTTGTTCTATTTTGGATTATTCCTCCCTATCTACGTGACACTCTTGGCTAAAATGTGAAATGTTTTGGAGCAGGACTGGTTTTGTTATTGTCACAGGTTTCTGTTTATTAGTACAGCTTTGTGTATCCTCTGCAATGTCTATTACGTTTATAATTGTCATTTGTATTTTGTATACAATAAACCGAGTTTAAAAAAAATAATTGAAACTTTCAAGGTATTCATCTAGGGCTATAATGGTAATTTTTAGTTTTATTTGGTAGGTTTTGTTTTTTTAAATGTCAATTGGGACAAAATGGGAAATAAAATAAATTTTAGAAAGTAAATACCCAGGCGATAGGAGAAGGCAGGAAGAAAAGGGACTTAATTAAAATCAACAGAGGTGTGGTATATTCTAAAGCACTCTCCAATGCAGAGGCCCGGTTTAGAGGGGCAGGTCTCACAGTAGTGAGAGGTGCCTTTCCTAATGCCCCTCATCGAGCACATTCTACACCTTCTTTGGGGCCTCCTTTTCTTTTCAGTGGGGGGAAGTACGCCAGGGAAATGCTGCCCATGAACAATTCTTGAGCCCACTATTCCAAAAGCACTGATGCCTCCCCTTCCTGGTATCCAAAAATCAAAGTTTTAATAAGTTTTTTTTTGAAAATCTATGGCCTGCACTTTTATACAGAACAAACAAATTATGTAGTGCCACTTGTGTCAGGTATATGCCCAATTTTTTATACCATGTTCTTGATTTTCTGAGGGCATTGTAGGGCTGCAGTACCTGGTCCGAAAGATCCACCCCTCCCATGAACTGATTGTAGTCCTGGATACACACAGGCTTGATGGTCTGCTCTGTGGTTCCTCGCGCTGGGACTGGGCTGGATCGGTCTGCATGGAGAGTGGTCAATACAAGGACATTACGCTTGTCCTTGTATTTGACCAGCAGCAAATTGTCGCTGCTTTCCCCTCGGCGCACTGTATGAGCTACAAAGTCCTTGGGGAGACCCTTTTGGTATCTCCTAATTGTGCTGCATGCTGTGGTTCCTCTAGCAGCAAGGCACTTCAAAAGGGGGACACTATTATAAAAGTTGTCAATTTATAGATGGTATCCCTGGTCCAGTAAGGGGTGCAGCAAATACTATACTATCTTCCCATTTATTCCTAGGACAGGGGGACAGTCTGGGGGCTCTATTGCAGAATCTTTTCCCTCATAGATTCTGAATTTAAAAGTGTATACGGACACGATTTCACACACTTTATACAGCTTCACGCCATACCTAGACGTTTTGTTGGGCAGGTAATGGCGGAAGTGTAGCCTGCCCTTGAAATGCACCAAGGATTCGTCCACTACAATGCATTTCTGTGGGGTGTAAATATCTCTAAATTTGGAATTGTAGTGGTTCACTACAGGTCTAATTTTAAACAGTCTGTCAATACTGGGGTCATTTGTGGGTGGGCATTCCTCATTATTGTTGTAATGCAGGAACCGTAGCAGGATCTCGAAACGAGCCCTAGGCATGGTGAGGCGGCAAAGTGGGCAATGGTGTAGCGTATCAGTGCTCCAATAGGAGCGAATAGTGGGCTTTTTTGTAATGCCCATGTTAAGTAGTAGGCCCCAAAATTTCTGTATTTCATTTGCATTGGTAGGGGTCCATTTTTGGCGCCTGGTATAATAACTGTTGGGATTGCGGGCAATAAATTGTGCCGCATAAATATTTGCTGTACCATAAGACAAATGAATTCATCAGAGAAAAATATTTAAAAAAAATCTATCTCTCTAAATCCAGTAGTGTCCACGTTGGTGTCTGGGGTCGCAGTAAATTCAGGCACCTGGGGCATATAATTATATGGGGCAATCCATGCAGGGGCATCTGAATTTGGTTGTGCTTGCGCATTAGCCCTAGAACATCTAGGGGCGGGTTCATCACTAGATGTGTCACTTGAGGATGATGACATCAAAAATGTCACCTCATCTCCACTGTCAGACTCTGACTCTGCACAGAATAAGGCGCACGCCTCTTCAGCAGTGAACACTGGCTTTGTCATTGTAACTAATAACATAGTTTTTAACTCCCTGAACCTCTAACCCTAATTAGCCCTACCTAATACCCTAACGCTAAATTATTTTTAACTAGCCCTGACCCTACCTAACCTTACACCACGTACACTCTAACAAGCTAGTCTGATACTATCCCTAACTAATTTACTATCCCTGCCGCTCACTAACAAACTTTTTTTTATAGGTTTTTTTAGTCGTTTTTTTTACAAGAACAAAAATCACAAAAAAAAACACCAAAGGGGTTTCACACGCAGTCTGGCTGACTGAACTAATTCAGTGATCTCTGTCACTAGGCAACAGAGGATACTGATGGGGTGATTGGGCACACTGGGGTGCTGATGTGGCACACTGGGGTGCTGATGTGGCACACTGGGGTGCTGATGGGGCACAATGCGGTGCTCATGGGGCACACTGGGATGCTCATGGGGCACAAGGATGTGCTGATGGGGCAAAGGGATGTGCTGATGGGTCACAGGAGGTGACTGGTCAGCACAGGGGGTGACCGATCAGGCTGTGGGTGTATATTTCTTTCACAAACTAATTTAGAATCCGTCTCTGATGTCCTCTTAAAACCAACAGAGGAGAGCAGAGCCGGAGACTATAGAAAAACAAGTCCTGCCTACGTCACTCCACTGTGATTGGTCTGTCTGCACTGACAGACCAATCACAGTGATCACCGACAGGGGACCACTGTGATTGGTCCCCTGTCAGCTAGCTCTGTTGCTAAGATGTCTCGGACAGCAGTTTGCAGTGAACTGTCACCTCGTCCACCGGCGCTGTTTAACTGCATCACGGACATGCACGTGGGAATGCGCTAACCAGCAGCATTCCCCAACTTGCATGTACGTTAAAATGAGGGAAGGGGTTAAGGTTCAATAAGAATACACAGAAACATGAATTAAAAACCTAAGCACAAAAATGGCCCTCACAAATAAGGAATGGAGTCAGAACACTGAAACAGTGGATAGTCCCGATGGTAACACAGTGTCAGGGTCCCCATAAAGGAATAATGAGCAGATTTAAACAGGATGTATACAATATGTATGCAGAAGCAAATAAAACATGACAATCAGTATAGACACACAGCTATTAATGTAATATAGCTATAAAGCTGCAACAGACTGTATATTGTATACCTGTGTAAAAGCAAAGTAAATAAACGACCAAGACCGGACACACCACTGCTGACCCGACGCGCGTTTCACCGAGACTTCATCAGGAGATCTCTCCTGCTACTAGCTGCAGGAGACATCTCTCCCAGCCCTGGTCCCCCCTTTTCTTCTGTCAAGCTCAACCACTTACCTGCCACACATAGAAACCCTGCAAATCTCCTTAACATTTCCTGTATATCTTCTCCTGTCTCTTATAGCTGTGCACTCTGGAATTTTCAGTCTGTGTGCAACATACTCACCTTCCCTTCCTTTGAAGTCCACACCCTCAGACTCTTTCACCCTTTTTCCCTCAGAGTGGCAGTTGTCTACCGGCCCCCAGGCTCACCCCGCCAGTTCCTGGATCATTTTGCTGCCTGGCTTCCACAATTTCTGTCCTCTGAAACACCCACCCTCATCATGGTTGACATCAACAGCCCCAATGATAACCCAATCTCCCCATCTGCATCCCAGTTTCTATATTTAACCTCCTCCCTAGGTCTGTCACAACTTACTAACTCTCCTACACATGAAGACAGGCATTCGCTTGACCTGGTCTTCTTCCGGCTCTGCTCAGTTTCTAACTTTATTAACTCTTCTCTCCCGCTCTCTGACCACAACAATTTCTTCTTCACTATCAAATATTCTCTGCCTCCTCAGGTCATTCCTATGTATCAGACATACAGAAATCTACATGCCAGCAACACTCAGCAACTCACAGACAGTTTACAGTCCTCATTGTCCCTATCCAGTGGCGGATTAAGTAGACTATGGGCCCTGGGCTGTTACCCAAACTTGGGCCCCCCTTCTCCCCCGCCGAGCCGTAACACTACCTTTTTGTGCAAGCATTAACAAATGGGTGTTACGATTCGCCTTGTCAAAGGGCTGTGTCCCTACATACTGACAGTCTCCAACCATCGCTGACTGTATCACACTGTGCAGGGACACATCCTCCTAACAAGGGGAATGGTAACACGCATTTGTCTATCAGTCCTGGACTGCACAAAGACTTTTAGTGAAACACAAGGATTTCCTATAATAAACATGTCAGGAGAGGTGACAGATTCTCTACAAATCTAGTGACTCACATGTGACGACTCCTCAGATTCTGGTAACTTTTTTCCTCTTTTCTTCTCCATCTGGTCCAGACTTCATGACGACTTCTCCTGGCCATGACCCATTTCTGCAGAATTTGCCACTTAGATGTCTTCTGTTGCTCACTTTTCCAACATTTCTACACCTATAAACGAAAACAAAATGATCATGGTGCCACAGACTGTGTCTCTAACTATAATAGCACCAAACACTGCGCCCCTGAATATAATTGTGTCAAACACTGTATAGTAAAGCACCACGTGCACAAAGGCCCCTGTATATAGCGTCACACACATCCCCCTGTATATAGCGTCACACACACATCCCCCTGTATATAGCGTCACACACACATCCCCTGTATATAGCGTCACACACATCCCCCTGTATATAGCGTCACACACAGCCCCCCCTGTATATAGCGTCACACACAGCCCCCCCCCCTGTATATAGCGTCACACACAGCCCCCCCTGTATATAGCATCACACACACACACAGCCCCTGTATATAGCATCACACACACACAGCCCCTGTATATAGCATCACACACACAGCCCCTGTATATAGCATCACACACACATCCCCCTGTATATAGCATCACACACACACAGCCCCTGTATATAGCATCACACACACAGCCCCTGTATATAGCATCACACACACACAGCCCCTGTATATAGCATCACACACACACAGCCCCTGTATATAGCATCACACACACAGCCCCTGTATATAGCATCACACACACACAGCCCCTGTATATAGCATCACACACACAGCCCCTGTATATAGCATCACACACACACAGCTCCTGTATATAGCATCACACACACAGCCCCTGTATATAGCATCACACACACACAGCCCCTGTATATAGCATCACACACACAGCCCCTGTATATAGCATCACACACACACAGCCCCTGTATATAGCATCACACACACACAGGCCCTGTATATAGCATCACACACACACACAGCCCCTGTATATTGCATCACACACACAACCCCTGTATATAGCATCACACACACAGCCCCTGTATATAGCATCACACACACACACACACACACACACACACACACACCCACACACACACACACAGCCCCTGTAGATAGCATCACACACAGCAGTGATGAAGGGAGGGAGTGAGTTATGGAAGAATGAAGGGAGGGAAGAACAGATGGAGGGAGTGAGTGATGAAGGGATGGGGGTTTGGAAAAGCACTCACCAGCCTGGAGCGCTGTGTAAAAACTTGACTGGTGGGCGGGCCTTCTTCCCTGCAGATATTCTGCTCCTTCACTGTGATAGACGGACCTGATTGGTGGGCGGGGGTCACATGGGCACGACGTCATCAAAGGTCCTTTAGCCTTCAATTCGGAGCACATTTATGTAGAGGTAACGTTCACTATCCCGGCTAAGCCCGCCCCGAATTGTTCTGCCTGCACCTTCTCTCTGCAGTGACAGTTAGCGCTGCATAGTTTTTACGATTATGTGCAGTTCGGGAAGCAATGGGCCCCCTGAGTGCCTCGGGCCCCGGGCGACCGCCCGAAACGCCCATATGATGATCCGCCATTGTCCCTATCTCTTCCCTCTCCTGTCCCAATCTGGCCGCCAAACATTACAATAACACTCTCAAAAATGTATTGGATGTAGCAGCCCCTCCCTACACTTGAAACAAAGACGACAACAACCCTGGCACACACCTCAATCCCGCTTTCTTCAGCGGTGCTTGAGATGTGCTGAACGTCTGTGGAGAAAATTGCATTTGGCTGCAGATTTCCTCCGTTACAAATTTATGCTCAAAACTTACAACTCTGCCCTTCACAAAGCCAAACAGGTCTATTTCACCTCTCTCATCTCCACACTATCTAATAATCCAAAACGCCTCTTTGATACTTTTCACTCCCTCCTTAGTCCTAAACTGCATACAGCAATCACAGATCTCAATGCTGAAGACCTGGCCCCTTATTTTAAAGTTAATATTGACAACATCTGGGATAATATTATCTCGCAGTCCGCTAGTATCAGGGGCGTAACTAGGAAAGACTGGGCCCCATAGCAAACTTTTGACTGGGGCCCCCCTCCCCTGGGTGTCACACAACCCCCCCCTTGCGGATAGTGCCTTTTTTACAGCCCCCCTGTAGATAACGCCATACAGCCCCCCCCCCTTTAGGTAACGCCATACAGCGTCCCCCCTGTAGGTAACGCCATGCAGAGTCCCCCCCTGTAGGTAACGCTATATAGAGTCCCCCCCCCCTGTAGGTAACGCCATACAGAGTCCCCCCTGTAGGTAACGCCATACAGAGTCCCCCCCCCTGTAGGTAACACCATGCAGATTCCCCCCCTGTAGGTAACGCCATACAGAGCGCCCCCCCCTGTAGGTAACGCCATACAGAGTCGTCGTCCCTGTAGGTAACGCCACGCAGAGTCCCCCCCCTTGTAGGTAACGCCATGCAGAGTCCCCCTCCCTGTAGGTAACGCCATACAGAGTCCCCTCCCCCCTGTAGGTAACGCCATGCAGAGTCCCCCCCCTGTAGGTAACGCCATACAGACTCCCCCCTGTAGGTAACGCCATGCAGCGTCCACCCCCCTGTAGGTAACACCATGCAGAGTCCCCCCCGCCTGTAGGTAATGGCATGCAGAGTCCCCCCCCCCCTGTAGGTAACACCATGCAGAGTCCCACCCCCCTGTAGGTAACGCCATGCAGTGTCCCCCCCTGTAGGTAACGCTATGCATCCCCTATCCACAGGATAGGGGATACATGTGTGATCGCTGGCAGTGATAGGGAGAACGGGGGACGGAAAGTCCCCTGAAGTTCTCCATGACTAACCTCTGACTTCCGGCGTCTGCGCAGCTCAATAAAAATGAAAGGAGCGCTGGTCACGCATGCGCACAATCGCGACCAGCGCTCCATTCATTTCTACGGAGCTGCCGACACAGACCCCGGAAGTCCGAGGTTTGTGATGGAGAACTTCAGGGGACTTTCAGTCCTCCGTTCTCTCTATCGCTACCAGTGATCACACATGTATCCCCTGTCCTGTGGATAGGGGATACATGTCTTTTGTTTAATGGCAGAGTGAGGAGATAATTCCCTGCTCTGCCATAGTGTTCAGTGGCGTCCCACTGTAGCAGCCATAGCGGCAGCTAGCGGAGCCCCCGGCCATGGTGGGGGCCTGTGCCGGCGGGTGACACGGGCCCCCTCATGCCGCGGGCCCCGTAGCTGCCGCTATGGCTGCTACGGCGGTAGTTACGCCACTGCCTAGTATCATCGATCCCCCTTCCTCCCGCACTCCCTCTTCTTCACTTTCAGCATTTGACCCTATAACAGAAGGAGTCCCTAAGTTCCTCATTTCTCATCCTACTACCTGCTCTAGTGACCCTATCCCCTCACACCTCCTCTAGTCCCTCTCCCCAGCTGTCACTGGTCACCTGACGAAAATATTTAACCTCTCTCTTTCTTCTTGTAGCATCCATGGCCACGGGACGTCGGATTTACTCACCTCCCGACGCCCGCAGCCAAGGATCCGTAAGTGCTTGTCCCCATCTCCTTCCTAGGAGACGCCAGCGCTCACTTCCGCTCCAGTTTGCTGTGTCCCATCGGGTGCATGCACACACGCTCATGCCCGCTCTTAAAGGGCCAGCGCACGCACCTGTTAAACAATCATCATTATAAACCACATGATTTCCTGGTCTATAAGAAGGCCTCAGCCCTTCTGATCCTTGCCTGAGCGTTGTTAGTATTCACCAAGTCTGTCTTGCAAATGGTCCCTTAGTGTTTCCCGTTCCAGGTGTTACTCGTGCCCTGTTACCTGTTCCTGTATCCCGTGCTGTGTTCTTGTTCCTGTGCCTACCAGTTGGATTCGTGTCTACTACACCTGCTGTTGCCTTGCCACATCCTGTCATCTGCCTCGTCCAGAGGGATTCGCGACATCTGGCGCAACCTGCGGCCCCTGCTTTCATCTGCCACGTCTGGGTTTACCTGCTGCACCCACCTCCATCCGTGCCAGAGCTGCGGCCATTGTCTGGACTATCCAGGTACCCTTGTGCGGGACTTTGTATTTCTGGGGCTCCTGTTGTTTGGCCAGCTGCCTACCCGATACGGCGGTGCGGCCTAGTGGGTCCACATACCCACATACCGTGACACTTCTGGTATCTTTCCCTCCTCTTTTAAACATGCCATTATAAACCCATTACTGAAAAAAAACAACTTTTGACCCATCCAGCGTTGCTAACTACCGACCAGTCTCTAATCTGCCCTTCATCTCCAAACTCATGGAATGCTTGGTCTACTCTCGCCTTATCCGCTATCTCTGTGCTAACTCCATTCTAGACCCCTTACAATCTGGTTTCCGCACTCTACCCTCCACAGAGACTGCCCTTACTAAAGTCTCAAGTGATCTCTTGGCGGCTAAATCGGATGGTAAATACTCTCTCCTGATTCTTCTGGATCTCTCTGCAGCTTTTGACACTGTAGACCACAAACTCCTACTTAACATGCTCCACTCTATTGGCCTTAAAGACACTGTATCTCGGGGGAGTGGCTTGGACCTGCATGTGGATGGACGTGTGACCGGGAGCTCCGTGGCTAAGAAGCTAAAAACGGCTTAAATAAACCAACACTCCAGCACCTACTTCTCTCTCCCGGAGTGTGAGGAAGTCTGGTAGCTAGTGGACGGCTTGGAGGTGCATGACAGGAAGCAGACCGGAGCTGGTTCGGCTTTGGGATCAACTACATCTGCGGAGGAGTTACACGAGGTGCGTCTGCCCGAGTTCAAACTTCTCTGAAAGGGCCGCCGCTGAGTGCTCGTCCCCTGAGGTGACAAGAGGGAACGGTTGTGTTACGCGGAGACCGGAGTCGGTACAGTTGTTTGCGGGCTTAGGAGGAGAAGATCAGAATGGAGGAGAGCAGTTCAGAGGAGAGGATCCGCCATCTTGTACATCCCGTTCTAAGGAGGTATGTCAAAGAACTCTGCCCTAAGCTGAAGGGAGATAACATAGGCATACCAACTTTCATTTCCATAAGCAGCCCTTCACCTTTTTACCTCTACTCTGGAGTATAGTGAGTACCGACCGGAGCGGTGAAAATACACTTTTGCCGGGAACAGGCGCCATTTTCCCCTTTCCTTCACATCACTGCAAAACAGTGTAAAGTACAGGCCTTCAACCCCATGATCTGACTGCCTGATACATACATAGAGGGGACATTTCTTATTATTTCTTTATTTACTTAGCACACAAAGTCCCCAATGGGCAGCACTACCAAGAAAAAGGATCAGAAATCCAAACCCACTAAACTCACAGAGTTTTTTGCCACTTCTCCTTCTCGGCAGGCCGGAGCAAAGAGGCGACTATCGCTACCTCCTTCGTCTCCTGCATCTTCCTCCAGAGCAGAATCACTAAATAACGACATGGGAGAGGATTCCGATATCCATCCAGTATCGGAGACTACAATTAAAAAGCTATTGAATTCTTTGAGGGACTCTCTACAGTCAGATTTACAGTCGCATAATTTACTAATAGATGCGAATTCAACAATAGAGGAGGAGGTTCAGAGGTTATCTAACAAAGTGTTGGACCTTGAAGATAGATCACGCAGGAACAATATACGATTAGGGGTATTCCGGAATCGGTGACCACGGACCAACTCTCTCTATATCTAACGGATCTCCTGGCTGTGGTATTACCTCAAAAAACAACCTTGGATATGACTATAAATAGGATTCATCGTATTCCTAAACTGAGACATATCGCGCCACATCTCCCGAGAGATTCCATCGCTAGGATTCATTTTTATCACATCAAAGAGGAGTTCCTCCGTGCTCTGAAAAGCTCTCCAGAACTGCCAGACCGTTTCAAAGAATTTGATTTGAGGGATAAACTTCAGGTCTTGAATCTATTTCAATATGATAAAAATTTTAAACGCCTCAAAATGAACTTTTATGCACAAGGAGATAGACCTGGGAAACTCTTAGCGAAGAGGGTAAAAGTACAAACAGCCACATCAAAAATTCAATACTTATCCGTTCCAAATGGACAGAAGGTGTATGATCCTCAGAAGATCCTCGAGTAGTTGCGCTCTGTGGAAGAAAACAGCTTGGAATTGTAGCCACATACCATAGTCTTGCCCTTCGAACCTCTCTGGAACAACAGTGCACCAACACCAACAGAGGAAGCGTCCACCTCTAAAGAAAACTGTAGGGATACATCAGGATGATCAAGAATAGAGGCTGACGTGAAGGCTTTTTTTTAAGGATTCAAATGCAGCTTCTGCCTCCGGAGTCCATACTTTGGCATTCATGCCCTTTTTAGTGAGGGTAGAGATGGGAGCTGTCAAAGATGAGAAGTTGGAAATGAACAGCCGGTAGAAGTTGGTGAATCCCAGGAAGCTTTGTATTGCCCTTAAGCCTTGGGGGCACGGCCAATCCAGGACAGCCTTTACCTTCTCAGGGTCTATCTTGAGACCCTGGTCAGAGATGATATAGCCCAGGAAGGGATGAGACTTTTTTTCAAACACGCACTTCTCCAGCTTGGCATAAAGATGATTCTCCCTTAAATGAAGCAACACCTGGCGGACAGGACTCTGATGAGTTACTGGATCTGGGGAAAAAATCAAAATGTCATCGAGATACACCACAACACAAACATAAAGGAGATCACGAAAAATGTCATTGACAAATTCTTGAAACACCGCGGGGGCGTTACACAGGCCGAAGGGCATAACTAGATATTCATAGTGCCCATCAAGTGTATTAAAAAGCAGTCTTCCACTCGTCACCTTGACGAATCCGGATCAGATTGTAGGCCCCCCGCAGGTCCAGTTTAGCAAAAAAATGTGCCCCCCGTATGCGACCAAACAGTTCTGAAATCAAAGGCAGTGGGTGCCTGTTCTTCACTGTGATCTGGTTGAGGTCTCGGTAGTCAATGCAGGGTCAAAGAAAAACCCAGCTACGGATTTACGAATGAAGCCCCTCTCCAGATTCTCTTTAATGTAGGCAGACATAGACTGGGTCTCAGGCAAGGAGAGAGGGTACACTCTACCGCGAGGAGGGGACGACTCAGGAACGAAGTCGATCGGACAATCATATGCTCGATGTGGCGGCAAAGTCTCAGCCTCCTTCTTATTGAAGACATCAGAGAACAGAGAAACAAGAAGGCAACCCTGCCAATGACTGAAGCAGAGGAGGCTGCGGTGGCTTGATATGACCCAGACAGCTGTCAAAACACTTGGGGCCCCACTGGAGAACCTCTCCAGAGTTCCAATCCAGGACTGGGGCGTGAAAATGGAGCCAAGGCAAACCCAGCAGCACAGGGTTGACGGCATTGGGAAGGACAAACAGGGAGATGAGCTCAAAATGAAGAGCTCCCACTTGAAGTCTTAATGGCTTGGTCACAGACAAAACTGGGCCAGGCAATGGCAGTCCATCTACCGAGGCAACGATCAACAGCCTTTCCAGCAGGACAGTGGGCAACTGAAGATGATCCACAAGGTCTTGGCAGATGAAATTGGCTGAAGAGCCAGAGTCCAGGTAGGCAGAGACTGGATGGGGCCTCACACCAGAAATGATGGTTATGGCAATGAACAGTTTTGAGGAGAGTTCTCAATTAAATGCAGTAGCGCTCAGGGTTGTCTCTCTCTCTCCAACCATACCTGGGCGCTGGGGTTTTTTGGCTTCTGAGGACACAGACGCACGACATGGCCAGCGAGGCTGCAATATAAACAGAGTCCAGAGGTGCGCCTGCGCTATTTCTCCTGGACGGACAATTTTAGCCGATCCACTTGCATCGGAACCCTCGGGCAAAGCCGTAGTAGGAGGCAAGTAGAGTTGCTGGAAGTTAGGCGCCAGTCTAGGAGGCCGTCTCTCCTGAAGAATCTCATGAGATCTCTCCCTCAGCCTTATGTCCACCCAAGTGGCAAGCAAAATCAGGTCGTCCAAGGCAGGTGGCAGATCTCGAGCAGCAAGTTCGTCCTTGATCTCAGGCTATAGATGATGCCAAAAGGATGCCACCAAGGCCTCATTGTTCCAGGATAGTTTTCCTGCCAGGGTCTGGAACTGGATGGTGTATTCGCCCACGGATGTGTCCTCCTGGCGAAGGTTAAAGATAGCAGTGGCTGCCGACGAGACTCATCCTGGCTCCTCAAAAACAATCCGGAATAACGGCATTAACCCCTGGAAGTCTTGGGTCTCGGGTCCCTGACGCTCCCAGATAGGATTTGCCCATGCCAGGGCCTTGCCGGCAATTAGAGACACGATGAAGGAGATCTTGGTTCCATCTGATGGAAATGCTCGGGCGTGCAGGGTAAAATGGATATAGCATTGGTTTAGAACCCCCCGGCATGAATTTGCATCTCCATAGAACCGAAAGGGTAATGGCAGCGAGAAACGAGGATCCAAGCCGGAACTGCCAGGAGGTGTAGCAGGAGGTTTGATCTGAGGATCTTGCATAGAGGCAGGAAGGGAAGCAGCTAGTGTCCCTATCTGCTGTGCCATGGATTCCACTGCCACAAGAAGTTGATCCTGCCTTGCTCGGAGATCCTGCAGGTCTGCCTGTATGGCTTGGGAGGGTAACATGCCCTTGAATTGACCAGCGGGGTCCATGGCCTGAGCGTACTGTCACGATGCAAGGTGTGGACCCACTGGACCGTACTATGTAGCGGGACGGCAGCTGACCAAGCAGGTATAGTACAGAGTCTATAGTCCAAAAAGGGTACCTGTGGCAACTCAGACAGTAGCTGTAATGACGGGGGTGGGGAGACAGACAAGTGAGCCCTAATCTACCCGCCACTCAGTCCCTGCCTACTTGCAACGACCCGCCCTAGGCGACGGGGTAAAACTGGGCGACGGTCCCTACACTCAATAAGTGCACGACAGACAAACAGACAAGGGTACACAGAGCTAGGGGGAGAAAGGGGCAGTTGCCCACGGCAACACCGTGAGCAACAAGAGAAGTGAACAAGCCGAGTCAAACCAGGAGAGTACGAGGTGCCAAACGCAGAGCATAAGAGTAGTAAACAAGCCGAGTCAAACCAGGAGTGTACGAGGTACCAAACACAGAGCAGGAGAGTAGTCAGCAAGCCGGGGTCAATATGAAGCAAGGACAATAGTACAAGAAGCTGCAGCAGGGCCAGGAAACCAAACGAGAAGAATCACAAGCAAAGGAGGAACAGGAAAGGCAGGTATAAATAGACAGAGGGCGGGAGCTAGCTCCGTCTGGCCAGGCTGTGATAGGTTCTCTCACTCCTAAGCCTGCCACCCTGAGTGGTGGAAGATGGAGTCAGTCTCACAGACATAGAAGCAGGTGCAGACTGATTATCTATGGGCGTTAACCCTGAAGCTGTGCCTGGCAGATCCTTTACAGTACCCCCCCTTTTATGAGGGGCCACCGGACCCTTTCTAAGTGGACCTGGTTTACTGGGGAAACGAAGGTGAAACCTCCTGACCAATATCCCAGCGTGAACATCCCGAGCGGGTACACAAGTTCTCTCCTCAGGCCCATATCCTCTCCAATGGACCAGGTACTGGAGGGAGCCTTGGACCATCTTGCTGTCCACAATCTTGGCCACCTCGAATTCTACCCCCTCAGGGGTGAGACCGGGGACAGGAGGTTTCCTCAAGGGAGCCAAGGACGGGGAGCAGCGTTTAAGGAGGGAGGAATGAAACACGTCGTGTACTCGAAAAGATGGGGGCAACTCCAGTCAGAAGGAGACAGGATTAAGGACTTCAATGACCTTGTACGGCCCTATAAACCAGGGAGCAAACTTCTTGGACGGGACTTTAAGGCGCAAGTTCTTAGACGATAGCCACACCAGATCCCCGACCATAAACAAGGGGTTAGCAGAACGTCTTCTATCTGTTTTCTGTCCTCATACACGTTAGCACGGTGTGTAATCTGACATGTAGCTAAACCCCCTGTCTTCTTAAGAAAAAGGCTGTGAAACTGTGAAATCTTTCTCTTTATTGCTGGTAGACAGGAAAGGGTGAAACTATAGGATGAAATAACAGCAGTATTCAGAATATATCAACTGTACAGTGCATAGGATACAAATAATCTGCTATACATACACAATATAACATGAGGTAATACTGCAAGCTGACAATGTGATATCTGATACAGCAAAACATACAGTGAACCACAGGATTATAACATATAGATATTGATCTTACCGACTATGCTTAGAACAGGCTGTTGGCACTGAACTTGAGGTAGAATTGGCATGATGAGGAAAATGGCTGCTACTCATACACAAACAGGAGCAGGAAATAACCCACAATGCCTCAGGAGCTTTCCCATAATACATAGAGAACTACAATCTAGGAATACACAAAACCTCCAGTAGATGGTGCTATAACCATACAATACAATATAGATGGGGTACAAGAATAGGCAATTGCAATATCTGTACTGGTAATCATACACAAAAAAAGAGGTATTATTACGTAAATAACTGGACTAGCTGGCGAGGACAGAACACTCCCCGCTTGACGTCAGCCGACGTCACTATTGGGTTCGTTGGGTGAAAACAGTAGAATGAGTTCCCCTACTGGTCTGAGGAACAATTTGGTCTCACTCTGCTTCCGTACTTTTACTTCGACCTTACGTATATTTCCGTCTTTACTCGGGAATGTCTTGGTAATAAGACCTAACGGCCACTCATTTCTTCGTGACTGGCAATCTTTCATTAGCACCACATCGCCAGGCTGGAGGTTAGGCTTGCTGATTTGCCACTTTCTCCTTGGTTGCAGAGTGGGAATGTATTGCTTTTTCCACTTGTCCCAGAAAGTATTGGAGAGACTCTGTACTTGCCTCCATCGACTTCTGTAGAGGTCTTTAGCATTAAATTCTCCAGGTGGAGTGCAAATAGTGTCAGTCTTCTGAGTAAGCAGCGTGGCAGGGGTGAGAACAGTTGGGTCATCAGGATCACTGGAAATCGGAATCAACGGTCTGGCATTTATGATGGCCGATACTTCCGCCATAAAGGTGGTCAAGCTTTCGTGAGTCAGCTTTGTAGATCCTACTTGTAAGAAGATTGAGTCGAGGATTCTACGTGCGATGCCTATCATTCTCTCCCAAGCACCTCCCATGTGTGAAGAGTGTGGTGGGTTGAAGGTCCAAGTACATCCCTGTCCACTAAGGTATCTTTCTATGGTTTTAGCGTCCAAGTTAGAAGAGAGTTGTAGTTCCCTTGCTGCCCCAACAAAGTTTGTGCCTCTGTCAGAACGAATATGTTTGACAGGTCCTCTGTAGGCAATGAAACGCCGGAGAGCATTTATGAAGCATGAAGTATCCATAGATTCAATCACTTCTATGTGGACAGCTCTCATGGACATACAAGTGAACATAACCGCCCAACGTTTCCCGTTCGCACGGCTTCCTCTGGTTTGCCGGACAACCACAGACCAAGGACCGAACACATCTAGGCCGACATTGGAGAAGGGTGGATCTGTGCTAAGTCGATCATATGGGAGATTTGCCATCTTTGGAGTCTGTGACATACCACGAAGTTTCCGACAAGTAACACATTTAAAGATGAATCTGCACACACATCTCTTTGCTCCAACTATCCACAGTCCGGCTGATCGTAAGGCTCCTTCTGTGAACAGACGACCCTGGTGCCTTGTTTGCTCATGGTGATGTTGCACCAGCAGAGTAGCTATATGATGCTGTCCGGGAATTATCAAGGGAAGTTTCTCTGCAAAATCTACCTTGGCTTCCTTAAGGCGTCCTCCTATTCTTAAGAGCCCATTTTCATCGATGACTGGGTCAATTTTCCTCAGAACACTGTCTTTGGGTACGGGTCTCTGACCGATTACACAGTCGATTTCCTTGGCATAGATATCGTGCTGTACAGCTCGGATGATTACATTTTTTGCCTGTTCCAGATCGAGAGCCGTGTAAACATGTTTACAACGATGCCAGCCTTTACAGTCCCTTTTATTTGCTGACGAGGTTGTCTTGTACGACCGAGCCATATGAGTCAAGCAGGTGATTGCACGGACAAGTGATCTCCAAGTAGAGAATCTACTGAATCGATGAGATTTCAGGTGGCTGTCCAAAGTCTCCGTGTGCAACGCAGATACCAGAGGGCGTATCTCAACATCTGCATGTGGGTCCACTAGTTCAAACATGGCGCTTTCTACTGTGCTGGGCATCGGTCTATACAAGAACGTAGGTCCTGTAAACCAGATTGTGTCTTTGAGACGGTTAGCGGCAACGGATCTGGTTGCTTGGTCTGCAGGGTTGAGATGCGTAGGTACGGAATGCCATTGCTCGGGAGAGGTAGATCTTCTAATCCTTATCACTCTGTTGCTTACGTAGACATAGAAGCGTCTTGTTAAGTTACAGATGTATCCTAGTACTATCTTGCTGTCAGTGTAAAACTCAGCGTCTTTAATCTCCGTGTTCAATTCCGTAGTTATGAGTTCGGCTAACTCCACTGTTAATACCGCGGCGCAAATTTCCAGGCGTGGTATTGTGTGTTCAAGGAGTGGCGCTAGTTTTGCTCTGCTCATGACGAACCCTACGTGGCATTGTCCGCTGGTACCTATCGTCTTTAAGTAAGCTACAGTAGCAATCGCTTTGACTGAAGCGTCGCAGAAAACACAAAGTCTTTGTGTCTCAACCTTGGTAGTTGGTACTGAAGCATACGGGCGTGGTATGTGAAGACCAGATAAGGCTGTGAGGGAATTTCTCCAAGCCATCCACGTTGCTCTTTCCTTCATGGGAAGAGGAGCGTCCCAGTTCGACACTTCCCTGGTGAAGTCTCTCAACATAGCTTTACCTTCGATGGTTACAGGAGCTGCAAATCCCATTGGGTCATATAAACTGCTTATGGCCGACAGTACTCCTCTGCGAGTGAAGGGTTTTTCTTCTCTGCTGGCCTGGAAGGTGAAGGTATCAGCTTTTAGGTCCCAGAGTAGGCCAAGGCTCCGATGCATGGGAGGGGAGTCGATGCCTAGATCTAAATCCTTTAAGTCACTTGAGTGGTCATGAGTAGGAAAGGCTTCCATCACTTTCTGGCTGTTAGAAGCTATCTTGTGTAACCTCAGGTTAGATAGAGCGAGCATCTCCTGGGCTCTCTTCAGAAGACAAATTGCGGTTTCATTTGTGGGCATTGATTTCAGACAGTCGTCCACATAGAAATCCTTTTCTACGAAGCGTCTGACATCCGTTCCGTACTTAGTTTCGATTTCTTGAGCCGCATGCCTCAGCCCATAGAGGGCGACTGCAGGGGAAGGACTATTACCGAAGATGTGTACCTTCATTCGATACTCTGTAACATCTTTAGAGGGATCGTTATCCTTGTACCAAAGGAATCTTAAGAAATTTCTGTGTTCTTTTTTGACGAGGAAGCAATGGAACATCTGTTGGATATCAGCCGTGAATGCAACAGAGTCTTTGCGAAAGCGTAGAAGTACTCCCAAGAGCTTGTTGTTTAGATCCGGGCCTGACATCAGGACGTCATTCAACGAGACACCTTCATACTTGGCACTTGAGTCAAATACTACTCTGATCTGACCTGGTTTATTCTGGTGATACACTCCAAACAGGGGCAGGTACCAGCGCTCTTCAGAGTCTGGAAGTATAGGTGCTAACTCCGCATGGCCGTTCTGGAATATCTTTTCCATGAAGGTAAAGAAGTGGTCTCTCATCTCTGGTTTTCTTTGCAGGCTGTGTCTGAGAGAGACGAAACGTTTGTAAACCTGTTCTCTGTTGTTAGGTAAGCGTGGTCTTTGAGGCCTAAACGGTAGAGCTGCAACCCAGCTCTTCATTTCGTTCTGCACCATTCCCTGCTCCATTATGTCTAGGAACAGTCTATCTTCGAATGACATCGCCATACGATTGTCCTCCTTTGTCTGGCGGAAGACTGTGCACCCTAGGTGATCTTGGTTGCCATCCCAGATGTAGTCATCGTAGGCAGAGCCTACAAGGATACTTGATGATGAAGTGCTGTGTGGCAGTTCCTTTATGAAGAAATGATTTTCACATGGTCGGAGGAGAGATGGGCGTCCATTCTCCAGTGTACTGGTAAGCATGCTGTTGACAGTTGTCGGTTTGTGTACACCTCCCAAACAGACCTCTCCTACGACGACCCATCCTAGGTCGAGTCTCTGTGCATATGGAGCGTTGTGAGGGCCATTGATCTGTTGCCTAACCTTGTGGACTCGAAGAATATCTCTCCCGAGGAGCAAGATTATCTGAGCCTCTGGATCAAGTTTCGGGATCAAGTGTTCTATACGCTTCAGATGAGGTTGGTGCGCTGCTACTTCCGGCGTAGGTATCTCAGACCTGTTATCAGGAATTTGGTTACACTCCAGTATGGTTGGTAAGGGCAGACACACTTGGCCATTTATAGACTCGACTACATAGCCGCTTGCCCTCCTTCCAGCTGTCTCTACAGTACCGGCACAAGTTTTTAGAGAGTAGAGGGTGCCAGGGCCTCTGACATTAAAACTATCAAAGAAGGCAGACTTGGCTAACGACTTGTTGCTTTGATCGTCTAGAATAGCATATACTTTGATGGCTTTGTCCCGGTTGTCTGCTGGGTAAATTCTCACTAGGGCGATTTTTGAGCAGGAACTTCCTCCTATGAGGCCTCTACAAACCTCTGTGCATTTAGAAGTAACCGCTGGAGTCTCAGTACTTGTGTCCTTCAGCTCCCCGCTATGCTCTTGGTCTTGGGGCGAAGTCCACGATGGTGCTCCAGGGTGTAGAGCTGTGTTATGTTCTGTACTGCCACATTCTATACACTTTGCACGAACCTCGCAATCTCTGGCGAAGTGTGATGTTGAAGAACAGCATTTGAAGCAGATGTTGTTTTCCTTAAGGAAGGCCTTGCGGTCCTCTAATGACTTTTCCATGAAGGCTCTGCACCTCAGTAGGGAATGTGGCTTCCTGTGTAAGGGACACTGTCTGCTCGGGTCTTTGGGTTTGTCTCCTTGACGGGAGCTGAACTCTTTATGGACTGAACCTGTGGAGGAAACGTTAATTTTGTGGACCTCCACCATTGCTCTACGAGGTTTACTAACAGGGGTGGCGGCACATGACAGCGTGAAATCAAAGCTAGGATCATTTCTAATTTTAGCTTGTTCAGAGACAAAATCTACAAACACATTAAATGGAGGAAATAGTACATTGTAAGTCTGTTTATATCTAGAACCATGCATAACCCATTTCTCTTGCAGGTTGTATGGGAGCTTCTGAACTATGGGGTTCACACCTCTTGCAGTGTCAAGAAATGTCAATCCTACCAGATCCCCTTCTGCCTTTGCGACACACAACTCCATTAACAGATCACTTAACTCCCTAAGCTTTGTATAGCCTTTGTTTGCTATTTTAGGAAAGTCCTCAATTCTCTTGAATAAGGCACTTTCTATGAATTCGGCCGAGCCATAGCACTCTTCAAGTCTGTCCCAGACCCTTTTAAGACCAACATCTGGATAATTTACATTGTTATCTCTGATTCTTTTAGCGTGTTCGGCGGACTCACTTCCTAGCCACTTTATCAGGAGATCCAGTTCCTCACTACATGATAGATCTAAGTCTCTGGTGGCATTTTGGAAGGAAGCTCGCCAAGCTCTGTAGTTTTCAGCGCGATCGCTGAACTTTACAAGTCCCTTGGTGACCAGCTCACGTCGAACAAGGAATCTGGCAAAGTCCATTGTGGCTTGATTAACGTTAGATCCGACTACTGGTGTGTTGTCAGAGTGCATGTGTGGTGTGTGACCATACCTGTTGGGAGTCTCTGATTTATTACAACCTGCGTAGTACCGTTCTGAAGCGAAGGGCGTCTCTCTTAGCTGGAGTGGGTTTTTGATCTTCTGTTCTGAAGAGAAGTTCTTGTAGCCGGTTTCCCTTTGATGTGTCTTGTCTTGTTTGCAGTAAGGAGACTGATAGTCAACTTGCTGGCGGTCTGAATAATCAGGGTGGCTTGGCTTGTTAATAAAACCCTTTGTGTTGAGTTGGAAGTCGGTATCGTATTCTGACTTGGAATGTTGATAGACGTATTGTAAGGTACGCTGTTCTGGATCTTGGTGTTCAAGTTCCGGCTGGAGAACGCCGCGACGATTCTCGATTTCTGGAAGTTCTACCGCTTCTAGAAATTCTGCTTCTGCTATGGCAGCCGCTGTCTCTTTCTCAACAGTAAGTTTCTCTAGAGTTGCTTCAAGGCGCGCTTTCTCTAGCTTTATATGTATTTCCTGTTCTGCGAAGCTGGCTTTCGCTTTTGCCGCTTCAGCTTTTGCGCGGGCAATGGCGGCAACTTCTCTGATCGATGTCCTGTTAGAGCCACTTGTCAGGGACCTTGTCTTGACCGAAGATGCTCGACTTTGAGACATGATGCGACCGTTAGGAGGTTGCTGCGATATCCGTATGCAGGCTCTGCGTGGATAATGGCGGGCACCCTATGGTCTGATCTTCTGAGCTTGTTCTCAGCAGTCGTTTCACTTTTCTGTCCTCATACACGTTAGCACGGTGTGTAATCTGACATGTAGCTAAACCCCCTGTCTTCTTAAGAAAAAGGCTGTGAAACTGTGAAATCTTTCTCTTTATTGCTGGTAGACAGGAAAGGGTGAAACTATAGGATGAAATAACAGCAGTATTCAGAATATATCAACTGTACAGCTCTCAGCATCCCCCCCTCCTTTATCCTGGCTAGTGCCGGGATAAACGAGGGGTTTGAACGGTGTAACCTCCTACACTGTGTGTCGCCATTTTTTGAGCTAACACACAGTGTAGAAGGTTTACATACAGTAGTAAACACACACAAACACGAACATACATTGAAATCTCTTACCTGCTCCTGCCGCCGTGGCTCCCTCCGGCCCGTCTGCTCCGTCTGCTGCCGCTGGTCCAAGTGCACAAGTCCGGAAGCCGCAACCGGAAGTAGTAATATTACTGTCCGGCCGCGACTTCCGGTCCACAGGAAAATGGCGCCGGACGGCGCCAATTTCAAAGTGGACTGTGTGGGACCGGAGCATGCGCAGTTCCCACACAGACGCCGTACACACAAGTGAATGGGACGGGAGCCGTTCGCAGTCCCTATGGGACTGTGGCTGCCGTATTCCATGTCTGTATGTGTCGTTAATCGACACATACAGAAATGGAACAAAAAATGGCAGCCCCCATAGGGAAGAAAAAGTGTAAAAATAAGAAAAAGTAAAACACAAACACACAAATAAATATAAACGTTTTTAATAAAGCACTAACATCTTTAACATATAAAAAAATAATTTGTGATGACACTGTTCCTTTAATATTGGTCTATATATAGTGAGATTTATTCACTAACAGTATGGTGGGTTTTTTCTGACACTATGTTGTAGTAATATGTGATCATGGTTTGGTAGTTTTATTCAGTAACAGTTTGGAGGTATTATTCAGTAACAGTTTGGAGGTATTATTCAGTAACAGTATGGGGTATTATTCAGTAACAGTATGGAGGTATTATTCAGTAACAGTATGGGGGTATTATTCAGTAACAGTTTGGAGGTATTATTCAGTAACAGTATGGGGGTATTATTCAGTAACAGTATGGGGGTACTATTCAGTAACGGTATGGAGGTATTATTCAATAACGGTATGGAGGTATTATTCAGTAACGGTATGGAGGTATTATTCAGTAACGGTATGGAGGTATTATTCAGTAACAGTATGGAGGTATTATTCAGTAACAGTATGGGGGTATTATTCAGTAACGGTATGGAGGTATTATTCAGTAACAGTATGGAGGTATTATTCAGTAACAGTATGGGGGTATTATTCAGTAACAGTATGGGGGTATTATTCAGTAACAGTATGGGGGTATTATTCAGTAACGGTATGGGGGTATTATTCAGTAACGGTATGGGGGTATTATTCAGTAACGGTATGGAGGTATTATTCAGTAACGGTATGGAGGTATTATTCAGTAACAGTATGGGGGTATTATTCAGTAACAGTATGGAGGTATTATTCAGTAACAGTATGGGGGTATTATTCAGTAACAGTATGGGGGTATTATTCAGTAACAGTATGGGGGTATTATTCAGTAACTGTATGGGGATATTATTCAGTAACAGTATGGGGGTATTATTCAGTAACAGTATGGAGGTATTATTCATTAACAGTATGGGGGTATTATTCAGTAACAGTATGGAGGTATTATTCAGTAACAGTATGGTCGCTATTATTCAGTAACAGTATGGGGGTATTATTCAGTAACAGTATGGAGGTATTATTCAGTAACAGTATGGGGGTATTATTCAGTAACAGTATGGGAGTATTATTCAGTAACAGTATGGAGGTATTATTCAGTAACAGTATGGAGGTATTATTCAGTAACAGTATGGGGGTATTATTCAGTAACAGTATGGTCGCTATTATTCAGTAACAGTATGGGGGTATTATTCAGTAACAGTATGGAGGTATTATTCAGTAACAGTATGGGGGTATTATTCAGTAACAGTATGGGGGTATTATTCAGTAACAGTATGGAGGTATTATTCAGTAACAGTATGGAGGTATTATTCAGTAACAGTATGGGGGTATTATTCAGTAACAGTATGGGGGTATTATTCAGTAACAGTATAAATGTATTATTCACTAACAGTATGGGGGTATTTTTCAGTAACAGTATAAATGTATTATTCAGTAACAGTATGGGGGTTTATTCAGTAACTGTATGGGGGTATTATTCAGTAACTGTATAGGGATATTATTCAGTAACAGTATGGGGGTATTATTCAGTAACAGTATGGGGGTATTATTCAGTAACAGTATGGGAGTATTATTCAGTAACAGTATGGAGGTATTATTCAGTAACAGTATGGAGGTATTATTCAGTAACAGTATGGGGTATTATTCAGTAACAGTATAAATGTATTATTCAGTAACAGTATGGGGGTTTATTCAGTAACTGTATGGGGGTATTATTCAGTAACTGTATAGGGATATTATTCAGTAACAGTATGGGGGTATTATTCAGTAACAGTATGGGGGTATTATTCAGTAACAGTATGGGAGTATTATTCAGTAACAGTATGGGGGTATTATTCAGTAACAGTATGGGGGTATTATTCAGTAACAGTATGGGGGTATTATTCAGTAACAGAATGGAGGTATTATTCAGTAACAGTATGGGGGTATTATTCAGTAACAGTATGGGGGTATTATTCAGTAACAGTATGGGGGTATTATTCAGTAACAGTATGGGGTATTATTGGTAATTTTGGTCTTACAATCTATGTACATTACTGTGGTGGGGGCTGTGGGGAAGTGTGAGTGTGGCAGCAGATGATCAGGCTAGGAGACAGACTGCAGAGTGGCATGTGATGTACTTTGACATGTAGGTGATACTTACGTGTGGGATGTGGGCCCATAACTTGTGTACAGCCCAGGGCCTAAGATCATATTAATCCACCACTGGCATCAAGCCAGCACAGGCACACCACCACAATACAGCAGGTAGAGCAAAGAAACCAGCCCAGGACGTGCAGCTTCAAAACAGCGCTAAGCGCGATCCGTCCTGGACTGGCCTGAATGTAATTGCAGAGAGTGACGCCACAAATGAGACTGGCTGCCGAGGAAAGATATGGGGCAGTGCAGACTGTACTATTTGCACTGCACTGATTGGCAGTAAGAATAATTCTTTAAATATTTTCCATACTTCAAACAGCACTTTAAGGCTATGTTCACACTGAGTTTTTTTGCAGGAGGAAAATTCTGCCTCAAAATTCTGTTCGGGATTTCGAGGCAAATTTTGTCCTTCCTGCACGTCGTTTGCCGCGATTTTCACCGCGTTTTTCGCTCACGGCTATTGAGTGCTACGGGCAAAAAACTCCGCGAAATACCCTTTCTCTGCCTCCCATTGATGTCAATGGGAGATCAGAGGCGTAAACGCGCGAAGATAGGGCATGTCCCTTCTTTCTCGGAAGGCATTTTCGGCCGGTATTTGACGAGTTTTGCGGAGCGGTTTCCGCGCCCAAAAACTCGTCAAAATACTCCATGTGAACAGGGCCTAACAAATAAACATCAAATGCTTTCCTATTTAAAAAATTTATATATTGCGTGTTTGATGTGTAAAGCTAGGAATGAGAAAACTCAGATAGATTTTGGGGGGGGGTGCCTTTTTATAGTTCGCCTCAGGCGGCAGACAGGCTAGGTTCACCCCTGAGTAGAGATATAGGTTTGGAAGGGCCAGTCATCCCACCCTGGTCAGTGGGTAGTTGTAGTGTGCCCAGAGCAACTCTAGGAGTACTGCCTGCCCAAATAAATGATCTAAGATCTTTGTCAATATTAGGTCAGTATTAGAGTATGGTGATAATAGTAGTCATATTGGAGAATTGTGAAAGAGGTACAAAAATTTAGGGAGGGACTTCATTTTGAACAGATTAATTCTGCCTGTAACTGTGAGGGGGAGGTTTTTCCATCTATCAAAGTCTATCCTGAGATGTTGTACCAGAGGAGTGAAATTGTCAGGTATAAAACCACAAATATATAACTACAGTGATTAGTTCCGATAAGTAATTTTGTCTGCGTATTGAATTGGGGAAGGAACTACGACACTCCTAGCCGCATCCCCTATCACCATTACCAAAGATTTTGACCAGTTCACACGAAGCCCAGAGAAAAATGTAAATAAATCAAACAAAGACAATAGTGCCTGCAGAGATGGACGTGGATCATTGAATAGAAGTGTAACATCTGCATATAAAGAGACACGCTACTCCCTCTCCCCCTCCTAAAGTCCTTTATATCAGGAGAGGCTCTTATAGCTAATGCTAGTGGCTCAATGGCCAGTGCAAAAAAGGGAGGGAGACAGTGGGCAACCTTGCCTAGTCCCTCAGGCTAGCGTAAATGAAGAGGAAATGTGACAATTGGTTTTAATACTTGCTGTAGGTTGGGAGTATAGCAACTGTACCCAGTGGATAAATCTGGGGCAAATCCAAATTTGCCTAGCACAGACCACAGATAGGACCACCTCTACCGAGTCGAATTATTTCTCAAGTTCCAAAGAGGCAACAACTCTGGTGCCACCTGACTCTATAGTAGATGATATGTTGGTAAGGAGCTTCCGAAGATTAACATCAGTGGCCTTCCCTGGCATAAAACCAGATTGATCCGGACAAATAATATAATAATATAATCTTTTGCATACGCAGAATTTGGCTAATAATTTTATATAACCAGTGGCGTAGCTATAGGGGTCGCAGCGGTCGCAATTGCGACCGGGCCCCTAAGCCAGGGGGGCCCACATGCCCCCGTCACCACTCTAAGACTTGCCATACAATTATTTAATGAACTCCTTCTTTAAACAGCGCGATGTGCTGCAGCGTGTGTAGCTACAATTCTCCCCTGTCTCCTCCCCTTTTGTGCTCTGAGGCACTTGATTGGAGGAGGCAGGGGAGGAGGATGCTAGATACACAAGCTGCTGCACATCGCTGTGTAAGGTAAGAGCTCGAGCCTGTCACAGCTTTTTTTCCCCTGGGTGTAAGTGCAGGACGTGTTTTACACAGTTAAATGCTGGGTTTTTTCCTCTTCCCTTATCTAGCCTGTGTTTACAGCTTGCCGTCTCTCTTTTTCTGGGGTGAGAGGAAGTCTTACAACCTGCTTTCATGTGACTGCCGGCAGAGCTTCTCCCCCACGTATCCAAAGTAAGGCAGTAGCTACCATCAATCATCTCCTGCTTCTGTAAGTTTACTTACAGAAGGAGAGAATTTAGCTGTGACAGCGCTGCAGACCGGACTCTGATAACAGAGGTGTCATAATTTACAGCTCTAGACAAGGTACGGACAAGATACTGATAAGGAGCTAGAGGTTACGGAGGGTCATTACATCGCACATTACAGGGTGACTTCTGACTACAGTATGTGACCCTGCTCTACTCAGGAGGGTGGAGGGAAACTGCAGAGGACCAGGAGGTCCCAGGTGTCAGTGTATATGAAGCACTGCTGGAGGACATATCCATGAAACAGGCTGCCCTACAGGTTTATTAAACATTATTTAGTATCCGATGCATTTAAATTAATAGCTTGCAATTAATAAAATAATCAACTACCCAGGGGGAATTTGTACTGTGCAGGCGCACATACATAGTTACATAGTTAGTACGGCTGAAAAAACACATGTCCATCAAGTTCAACCAATGGACGGGAAAAGGGAAGGAAAAATTTCTACACATAGGAGCTAATATTTTTTTGTTCTAGGAAATTATCTAACCCTTTTTTAAAGCCATCTACTGTCCCTGCTGTGACCAGCTCCTGCGGAAGGCTATTCCATAGATTCACAGTTCTCACGGTAAAGAAGCCTTGTCGCCTCTGCAGGTTGAACCTTTCTTTTTCCAGACGGAGGGGGTGCCCCCTTGTTTTTTGAGGGGGTTTTACAAGGAACAGGATTTCACCATATTTTTTGTATGTGCCATTGATATATTTATATAAATTAATCATGTCCCCCCTTAGTCGTCTTTTTTCAAGGCTAAATAGGTTTAATTCTTTCAATCTTTCCTCATAACTTAAATTCTCCATGCCCCTAATTAGCTTCGTTGCTCTTCTTTGTATTTTTTCCAACTCCAGGGCATCCTTTCTATGAACTGGAGCCCAGAACTGAACTGCATATTCTAGATGAGGCCTCACTAATGCTTTGTAAAGTGGCAATATTACATCCCTGTCCTGTGAGTCCATGCCTCTTTTAATACACGACAATATCCTGCTGGCCTTTGAAGCAGCTGATTGACACTGCATGCTGTTATTGAGTTTATGATTTACAAGAACACCCAGATCCTTCTCAACAAGTGAATCCGCCCGTGTAGCTCCCCCTAGGACATATGATGCATGCAGGTTGTTGGTACCCAGATGCATAACTTTACATTTATCTACATTAAACTTCATCTGCCAAGTGGACGCCCAAACACTTAGTTTGTTTAAATCTGCCTGCAATTCATGAACATCTTCCATAGACTGAACTATATTACATAGCTTGGTGTCATCTGCAAAAATAGAAATAGTGCTATTAATCCCATCTTCTATATCATTAATAAATAAGTTGAATAATAGTGGTCCCAGCACTGAACCCTGGGGTACACCACTTATTACCGGGGACCATTCAGAGTAGGAATCATTGACCACAACTCTCTGGATACGGTCCTTGAGCCAATTCTCAATCCAATTACAAACTATATTTTCTAAACCTATAGTCCTTAATTTACCCATTAGGCATCTATGGGGGACAGTGTCAAATGCCTTTGCAAAGTCCAAAAACACTAAATCCACAGCGGCCCCTCTGTCTAGACTTCTGCTCACCTCTTCATAAAAACAGATTAGGTTAGTTTGACAACTTCTGTCCTTAGTAAAACCGTGCTGGCTGTCACTTATAATGCTATTTATTGTCACATAATCCTGTATATAGTCCCTCAATAGCCCCTCAAACATTTTCCCCACGATGGATGTTAAGCTTACTGGTCTATAATTTCCCGGGGAAGACCTAGAGCCCTTTTTGAAAATAGGCACCACATTTGCGCTGCGCCAGTCCCTTGGCACTATACCAGTCACTAGAGATTCTCTGAATATTATGAAAAGGGGGACAGAAATAACTGAACTAAGCTCTTTAAGAATTCTAGGGTGTAACCCATCTGGTCCCGGGGCCTTGTGCACATTTATTTTATTTAATTTAGCTTGAACCATATCTACATTCATCCAATTCAGTATATCAACTGATATATTAACAGCACTGGCACCGGCTACATCAGCTGCTCTTTCTTCTGTTGTATATACAGAGCTAAAGAACCCATTTAGTAACTCTGCCTTCTCTTGATCCCCTGTGATCAACTCCCCATTACCATTATCTAGGGGTCCTACATGTTCAGACCTTGGCTTTTTAGCATTTATATACTTGAAGAATTTTTTGGGATTTGTTTTACTATCCTTGGCTACCTGACTTTCATTTTGTATTTTTGCTAATTTTATTACATTTTTACAGATTTTATTAAGCTCTTTATATTTTACAAAGGCTACAGCTGTACCCTCAGATTTGTATTTTTTAAATGCCCTTTTTTTGTCGTGTATTGCCCCTTTCACAGAAGGTGTAAGCCATGTGGGGTTTAATTTGAGTCGTTTATACTTGTTACCTATAGGAATAAATTTTGCACTATAATAACTCAAAGTAGATTTGAAAATCTCCCATTTATCATTTGTTCCATTATTTGACATTAGTTCTTCCCAGTCCATATCCTGAATTGCAGCCCTCATCCTGGGGAAATTGGCTTTCTTAAAATTAAATGTTTTTGCCCTTCCAGCCTGCATTTGTTTTTTACAGTATAGGTAAAATGTAACTATATTATGATCACTGTTACCGAGGTTTTCACGAACATTGACATTCCCAACAAGATCTGCATTATTAGAAATGACCAGATCCAACAGAGCTTCACCTCTAGTCGGGTCTTGCACAAACTGGCCCATAAAATTTTCCTGCAACAGGTTGAGGAAATGTCTCCCCTTTGCAGTTGAAGCTGAACCATGACACCAATTAATATCCCGGAAATTAAAATCTCCCATTATCACTACAGTACCCGCCTGTGCAGCCCGCTCCATCTGTTTATATAGCTGAACTTCCATCTCCTCAGTTATATTGGGGGGGTCTATAGATTACACCAAAAGTAATTTTTTTCAGTGTTTACCTCCCTTTCTAGTTCCACCCACAAGGTTTCAACCTCCTCACAGTATTCACCCACTATTGTCTCTTTCAGACTCGCCTTCATATCATTTCTCACATACAGACATAGACCACCACCTTTCCTATTTGTCCTGTCTTTCCGAAAAAGTGTAAAACCCTGTAGATTTACAGCCCAGTCATGTGAAGAGTCCAGCCATGTTTCAGCAACACCAACTATATCTATATTTTCTTCCAGTATCAAGGCCTCTATCCATTTGTGGTGGCACAAAGAGGGTATTATTACTGTGTGGGGGCAGAATGGAGGGCACTATTACCGTGGGACACAAAAGGGGAACAAGTATGGGGGGGCACAAAGAGGGGCATTGGAGGTAGCAGCAGGATGAAAAGTTTGTGTGCAGACGAGTCGGGGCTGGAAAAATACATCTTGGCAGTCTGGCCCAGAGACGTAAAGGGCAAGTAAACAGCTAGATGTCACCTGTGAGTCACTGGATGTAACCAATCTCTTTTTTAACTGGTATCTGTTATTTAGTGACTACATTATTTATGGATATATTCATACATAGAGCTGAGCCGCTGTAACTAAGCATGCCGTGTTATTAAAGTATGTCATCTATATATGCTAGCTCCGATGTGTATATTTTTTTTTTGTGGGGGGCAAAACCTTTTAATACTCTAGCAACACCCCTTGATGCTAGTGCTGCATCGCTGGGTCACTTAAGATACCCAGCGATGCAGCTGAAAGTTACGTACGTGCTATGGTCGGCTGTATAAAGAGAAGTTGCACGCAGGGGGGGCCCAAGCTGACATTTTGCACCTGGGCCCAAGAGCCTTTAGCTACGCCCCTGTATATAACAATTAAGGAGTGAGATAGGTCGGTATGAGCCACAGTCCCTAAGATCTTTACGGGGCTTGGGGATCAGCACTATAAGAGCCTTGTTGATAGAAGGGGGATGGGTACCACTGAGGATTAAAAAAGGTCACGCAAATGAGGGGCAATCAAGTCAATATGCAATTTATACCATTCTATGGGCAAACTGTCCAGACCTGGGGTTTTCCTGTTTGGAAAGGAGCTAATAGCCTCTGTATGGATAGCAATAGGTCAAGGCAGGCGGCAGGCAAGGATAGTACGAGTTCAGGCAGAGGTCACAACGGGAAATCCAGACAAAGGCAGAAAGCAAGGTAACAGGGAAACTGGGAACAGGGTAGCTCCCAGGGATAACTTGGTTGAACAAGCAAGGATCTGATGGGGGAGGATCCTTAAATAGGAAGTCTTAGGATTTTGGCACTCGCTGGCCCTTTAAGAAAGGGTCAGCACGTGCGCCCTCTAGTGGCTACAGCCGCACATCGTGGATGACGGCCGTGGAGAGAGGTGAGAGATAGTTACCTGACGACGCCCAGAGCCTGCAGAGCGTCCGAATCGGGTGAGTGGAGCTCGGGACGAGCATGAGGGAATGGAGGGTACAGGAACTGAAGCAGAGGCCATGGAAGCTGCGGGGAACGGTGCGGCAGCCGTTACAGTAGGCCAGCAAAAGACCATTCTTATCCCCCTGCTCAAAAACTCTGTTGGGAATATAAGGTTTTCCTCTTGGTGAGTTCAGTTAATAAAAGGGTATATTCACGTTGCTTCGCCGTGAATGTAGTAAATGCCGAGGAGTCCCTAGTCCTGAGATCTTCTTCCTCCGCTACAACCAGTTCAGCCTCCAATCCTATACGTTGTTTAGCTAGACCCTTTCTATGTAAGGATATTCCTCAAATAACCAACCCTCTGATATAGGCTTAAAGACATCCCACATCAGATTACTATCAGTCGAACCTAGGTTACTAGTCCAAAAGTCTGTAATTTATTTTTTTAAGGAAGTCACAACATCTGTACAGGAGAGCCATAGGGGACTCAATCTCCATATTTTCCGTTTTGCAACTTCAGGGAACCCTAGAGTAATCAGGGGAGTGGTCCGAAATACCCCAAGGGAGGTACTGTGCATCTACCTCATATACTAGAGAAGCATTTCCAAATGCTAGGTTGATTCTGCAGAAGGACCTATAGGCGGGTGAGTGGCATGAATGAGGGTAACGAATCCGCCAAATTTCCCATAAATGATAAGTTGCAGCCCTAATAGCCAAAGGGGAACTACACCCTGGGACTCCCCCCAGTTTATCAAATTCAGAGCACACCAAAAGGTTGAAACCCCCGAGCAGCAGAAGCAGAGCAGGGCCAAACTCCGCCACTAGCAACATTATGTCAGTAATTGGACAGTAGCCGGAGGAGGATTATAGACATTAACAATGATAAAGGATGTAAAATCGATCTGGCATAGAAGTATAAGGAATCTTCCCCTAGGATCCGTCTTAACAGATGTAACCTCACATTGCAAAGATTTGTGGACCAGTAACGAGACCCCACTGGAGTAACTGGATTAAGAGGCACAATGACCTTACCTGAGCCATGGCCGTGCAAGAGGTCGCAGTTTGGAACAGAGTAAATGAGTCTCTTGTAAAAGTATAAATTTCCGGTTTGTACGTGGAAAGAAAATTAAAAACACTTGAAGTCTTAATGGCTTGGTCACAGACAAAACTGGGCCAGGCAATGGCAGTCCATCTACCGAGGCAACGATCAACGGCCTTTCCAGCAGGACAGTGGGCAACTGAAGATGATCCACAAGGTCTTGGCAGATGAAATTGGCTGCAGAGCCAGAGTCCAGGTAGGCAGAGACTGGATGGGGCCTCACACCAGAAATGATGGTTATGGCAATGAACAGTTTTGAGGAGAGTTCTCAATTAAATGCAGTAGCGCTCAGGGTTGTCTCTCTCTCTCCAACCATACCTGGGCGCTGGGGTTTTTTGGCTTCTGAGGACACAGACGCACGACATGGCCAGCGAGGCTGCAATATAAACAGAGTCCAGAGGTGCGCCTGCGCTATTTCTCCTGGACGGACAATTTTAGCCGATCCACTTGCATCGGAACCCTCGGGCAAAGCCGTAGTAGGAGGCAAGTAGAGTTGCTGGAAGTTAGGCGCCAGTCTAGGAGGCCGTCTCTCCTGAAGAATCTCATGAGATCTCTCCCTCAGCCTTATGTCCACCCAAGTGGCAAGCAAAATCAGGTCGTCCAAGGCAGGTGGCAGATCTCGAGCAGCAAGTTCGTCCTTGATCTCAGGCTATAGATGATGCCAAAAGGATGCCACCAAGGCCTCATTGTTCCAGGATAGTTTTCCTGCCAGGGTCTGGAACTGGATGGTGTATTCGCCCACGGATGTGTCCTCCTGGCGAAGGTTAAAGATAGCAGTGGCTGCCGACGAGACTCATCCTGGCTCCTCAAAAACAGTCCGGAATAACGGCATTAACCCCTGGAAGTCTTGGGTCTCGGGTCCCTGACGCTCCCAGATAGGATTTGCCCATGCCAGGGCCTTGCCGGCAATTAGAGACACGATGAAGGAGATCTTGGTTCCATCTGATGGAAATGCTCGGGCGTGCAGGGTAAAATGGATATAGCATTGGTTTAGAACCCCCCGGCATGAATTTGCATCTCCATAGAACCGAAAGGGTAATGGCAGCGAGAAACGAGGATCCAAGCCGGAACTGCCAGGAGGTGTAGCAGGAGGTTTGATCTGAGGATCTTGCATAGAGGCAGGAAGGGAAGCAGCTAGTGTCCCTATCTGCTGTGCCATGGATTCCACTGCCACAAGAAGTTGATCCTGTCTTGCTCGGAGATCCTGCAGGTCTGCCTGTATGGCTTGGGAGGGTAACATGCCCTTGAATTGACCAGCGGGGTCCATGGCCTGAGCGTACTGTCACGATGCAAGGTGTGGACCCACTGGACCGTACCATGTAGCGGGACGGCAGCTGACCAAGCAGGTATAGTACAGAGTCTATAGTCCAAAAAGGGTACCTGTGGCAACTCAGACAGTAGCTGTAATGACGGGGGTGGGGAGACAGACAAGTGAGCCCTAATCTACCTGCCACTCAGTCCCTGCCTACTTGCAACGACCCGCCCTAGGCGACGGGGTAAAACTGGGCGACGGTCCCTACACTCAATAAGTGCACGACAGACAAACAGACAAGGGTACACAGAGCTAGGGGGAGAAAGGGGCAGTTGCCCACGGCAACACCGTGAGCAACAAGAGAAGTGAACAAGCCGAGTCAAACCAGGAGAGTACGAGGTGCCAAACGCAGAGCATAAGAGTAGTAAACAAGCCGAGTCAAACCAGGAGTGTACGAGGTACCAAACGCAGAGCAGGAGAGTAGTCAGCAAGCCGGGGTCAATATGAAGCAAGGACAATAGTACAAGAAGCTGCAGCAGGGCCAGGAAACCAAACGAGAAGAATCACAAGCAAAGGAGGAACAGGAAAGGCAGGTATAAATAGACAGAGGGCGGGAGCTAGCTCCGTCTGGCCAGGCTGTGATAGGTTCTCCCACTCCTAAGCCTGCCACCCTGAGTGGTGGAAGATGGAGTCAGTCTCACAGACATAGAAGCAGGTGCAGACTGATTATCTATGGGCGTTAACCCCGAAGCTGTGCCTGGCAGATCCTTTACAGTACCCCCCCTTTTATGAGGGGCCACCGGACCCTTTCTAAGTGGACCTGGTTTACTGGGGAAACGAAGGTGAAACCTCCTGACCAATATCCCAGCGTGAACATCCCGAGCGGGTACACAAGTCCTCTCCTCAGGCCCATATCCTCTCCAATGGACCAGGTACTGGAGGGAGCCTTGGACCATCTTGCTGTCCACAATCTTGGCCACCTCGAATTCTACCCCCTCAGGGGTGAGAACGGGGACAGGAGGTTTCCTCAAGGGAGCCAAGGACGGGGAGCAGCGTTTAAGGAGGGAGGCATGAAACACGTCGTGTACTCGAAAAGATGGGGGCAACTCCAGTCAGGAGACAGGATTGAGGACTTCAATGACCTTGTACGGCCCTATAAACCGGGGAGCAAACTTCTTGGACGGGACTTTAAGGCGCAAGTTCTTAGACGATAGCCACACCAGATCCCCGACCATAAACAAGGGGTTAGCAGAACGTCTTCTATCTGTTTTCTGTCCTCATACACGTTAGCACGGTGTGTAATCTGACATGTAGCTAAACCCCCTGTCTTCTTAAGAAAAAGGCTGTGAAACTGTGAAATCTTTCTCTTTATTGCTGGTAGACAGGAAAGGGTGAAACTATAGGATGAAATAACAGCAGTATTCAGAATATATCAACTGTACAGTGCATAGGATACAAATAATCTGCTATACATACACAATATAACATGAGGTAATACTGCAAGCTGACAATGTGATATCTGATACAGCAAAACATACAGTGAACCACAGGATTATAACATATAGATATTGATCTTACCGACTATGCTTAGAACAGGCTGTTGGCACTGAACTTGAGGTAGAATTGGCATGATGAGGAAAATGGCTGCTACACATACACAAACAGGAGCAGGAAATAACCCACAATGCCTCAGGAGCTTTCCCATAATACAAAGAGAACTACAATCTAGGAATACACAAAACCTCCAGTAGATGGTGCTATAACCATACAATACAATATAGATGGGGTACAAGAATAGGCAATTGCAATATCTGTACTGGTAATCATACACAAAAAAAGAGGTATTATTACGTAAATAACTGGACTAGCTGGCGAGGACAGAACACTCCCCGCTTGACGTCAGCCGACGTCACTATTGGGTTCGTTGGGTGAAAACAGTAGAATGAGTTCCCCTACTGGTCTGAGGAACAATTTGGTCTCACTCTGCTTCCGTACTTTTACTTCGACCTTACGTATATTTCCGTCTTTACTCGGGAATGTCTTGGTAATAAGACCTAACGGCCACTCATTTCTTCGTGACTGGCAATCTTTCATTAGCACCACATCGCCAGGCTGGAGGTTAGGCTTGCTGATTTGCCACTTTCTCCTTGGTTGCAGAGTGGGAATGTATTGCTTTTTCCACTTGTCCCAGAAAGTATTGGAGAGACTCTGTACTTGCCTCCATCGACTTCTGTAGAGGTCTTTAGCATTAAATTCTCCAGGTGGAGTGCAAATAGTGTCAGTCTTCTGAGTAAGCAGCGTGGCAGGGGTGAGAACAGTTGGGTCATCAGGATCACTGGAAATCGGAATCAACGGTCTGGCATTTATGATGGCCGATACTTCCGCCATAAAGGTGGTCAAGCTTTCGTGAGTCAGCTTTGTAGATCCTACTAGTAAGAAGATTGAGTCGAGGATTCTACGTGCGATGCCTATCATTCTCTCCCAAGCACCTCCCATGTGTGAAGAGTGTGGTGGGTTGAAGGTCCAAGTACATCCCTGTCCACTAAGGTATCTTTCTATGGTTTTAGCGTCCAAGTTAGAAGAGAGTTGTAGTTCCCTTGCTGCCCCAACAAAGTTTGTGCCTCTGTCAGAACGAATATGTTTGACAGGTCCTCTGATGGCAATGAAACGCCGGAGAGCATTTATGAAGCATGAAGTATCCATAGATTCAATCACTTCTATGTGGACAGCTCTCATGGACATACAAGTGAACATAACCGCCCAACGTTTCCCGTTCGCACGGCTTCCTCTGGTTTGCCGGACAACCACAGACCAAGGACCGAACACATCTAGGCCGACATTGGAGAAGGGTGGATCTGTGCTAAGTCGATCATATGGGACATTTGCCATCTTTGGAGTCTGTGACATACCACGAAGTTTCCGACAAGTAACACATTTAAAGATGAATCTGCACACACATCTCTTTGCTCCAACTATCCACAGTCCGGCTGATCGTAAGGCTCCTTCTGTGAACAGACGACCCTGGTGCCTTGTTTGCTCATGGTGATGTTGCACCAGCAGAGTAGCTATATGATGCTGTCCGGGAACTATCAAGGGAAGTTTCTCTGCAAAATCTACCTTGGCTTCCTTAAGGCGTCCTCCTATTCTTAAGAGCCCATTTTCATCGATGACTGGGTCAATTTTCCTCAGAACACTGTCTTTGGGTACGGGTCTCTGACCGATTACACAGTCGATTTCCTTGGCATAGATATCGTGCTGTACAGCTCGGATGATTACATTTTTTGCCTGTTCCAGATCGAGAGCCGTGTAAACATGTTTACAACGATGCCAGCCTTTACAGTCCCTTTTATTTGCTGACGAGGTTGTCTTGTACGACCGAGCCATATGAGTCAAGCAGGTGATTGCACGGACAAGTGATCTCCAAGTAGAGAATCTACTGAATCGATGAGATTTCAGGTGGCTGTCCAAAGTCTCCGTGTGCAACGCAGATACCAGAGGGCGTATCTCAACATCTGCATGTGGGTCCACTAGTTCAAACATGGCGCTTTCTACTGTGCTGGGCATCGGTCTATACAAGAACGTAGGTCCTGTAAACCAGATTGTGTCTTTGAGACGGTTAGCGGCAACGGATCTGGTTGCTTGGTCTGCAGGGTTGAGATGCGTAGGTACGTAATGCCATTGTTCGGGAGAGGTAGATCTTCTAATCCTTATCACTCTGTTGCTTACGTAGACATAGAAGCGTCTTGTTAAGTTACAGATGTATCCTAGTACTATCTTGCTGTCAGTGTAAAACTCAGCGTCTTTAATCTCCGTGTTCAATTCCGTAGTGATGAGTTCGGCTAACTCCACTGCTAATACCGCGGCGCAAATTTGCAGGCGTGGTATTGTGTGTTCAAGGAGTGGCGCTAGTTTTGCTCTGCTCATGACGAACCCTACGTGGCATTGTCCGCTGGTATTTATCGTCTTTAAGTAAGCTACAGTAGCAATCGCTTTGACTGAAGCGTCGCAGAAAACACAAAGTCTTTGTGTCTCAACCTTGGTAGTTGGTACAGAAGCATACGGGCGTGGTATGTGAAGACCAGATAAGGCTGTGAGGGAATTTCTCCAAGCCGTCCACGTTGCTCTTTCCTTCATGGGAAGAGGAGCGTCCCAGTTCGACACTTCGCTGGTGAAGTCTCTCAACATAGCTTTACCTTCGATGGTTACAGGAGCTGCAAATCCCATTGGGTCATATAAACTGCTTATGGCCGACAGTACTCCTCTGCGAGTGAAGGGTTTTTCTTCTCTGCTGGCCTGGAAGGTGAAGGTATCAGCTTTTAGGTCCCAGAGTAGGCCAAGGCTCCGATGCATGGGAGGGGAGTCGATGCCTAGATCTAAATCCTTTAAGTCACTTGAGTGGTCATGAGTAGGAAAGGCTTCCATCACTTTCTGGCTGTTAGAAGCTATCTTGTGTAACCTCAGGTTAGATAGAGCGAGCATCTCCTGGGCTCTCTTCAGAAGACAAATTGCGGTTTCATTTGTGGGCATTGATTTCAGACAGTCGTCCACATAGAAATCCTTTTCTACGAAGCGTCTAACATCCGTTCCGTACTTAGTTTCGACTTCTTGAGCCGCATGCCTCAGCCCATAGAGGGCGACTGCAGGGGAAGGACTATTACCGAAGATGTGTACCTTCATTCGATACTCTGTAACATCTTTAGAGGGATCGTTATCCTTGTACCAAAGGAATCTTAAGAAATTTCTGTGTTCTTTTTTGACGAGGAAGCAATGGAACATCTGTTGGATATCAGCCGTGAATGCAACAGAGTCTTTGCGAAAGCGTAGAAGTACTCCCAAGAGCTTGTTGTTTAGATCCGGGCCTGACATCAGGACGTCATTCAACGAGACACCTTCATACTTGGCACTTGAGTCAAATACTACTCTGATCTGACCTGGTTTATTCTGGTGATACACTCCAAACAGGGGCAGGTACCAGCGCTCTTCAGAGTCTGGAAGTATAGGTGCTAACTCTGCATTGCCGTTCTGGAATATCTTTTCCATGAAGGTAAAGAAGTGGTCTCTCATCTCTGGTTTTCTTTGCAGGCTGTGTCTGAGAGAGACGAAACGTTTGTAAACCTGTTCTCTGTTGTTAGGTAAGCGTGGTCTTTGAGGCCTAAACGGTAGAGCTGCAACCCAGCTCTTCATTTCGTTCTGCACTATTCCCTGCTCCATTATGTCTAGGAACAGTCTATCTTCGAATGACATCGCCATACGATTGTCCTCCTTTGTCTGGCGGAAGACTGTGCACCCTAGGTGATCTTGGTTGCCATCCCAGATGTAGTCATCGTAGGCAGAGCCTACAAGGATACTTGATGATGAAGTGCTGTGTGGCAGTTCCTTTATGAAGAAATGATTTTCACATGGTCGGAGGAGAGATGGGCGTCCATTCTCCAGTGTACTGGTAAGCATGCTGTTGACAGTTGTCGGTTTGTGTACACCTCCCAAACAGACCTCTCCTACGACGACCCATCCTAGGTCGAGTCTCTGTGCATATGGAGCGTTGTGAGGGCCATTGATCTGTTGCCTAACCTTGTGGACTCGAAGAATATCTCTCCCGAGGAGCAAGATTATCTGAGCCTCTGGATCAAGTTTCGGGATCAAGTGTTCTATACGCTTCAGATGAGGTGGTGCGCTGCTACTTCCGGCGTAGGTATCTCAGACCTGTTATCAGGAATTTGGTTACACTCCAGTATGGTTGGTAAGGGCAGACACACTTGGCCATTTATAGACTCGACTACATAGCCGCTTGCCCTCCTTCCAGCTGTCTCTACAGTACCGGCACAAGTTTTTAGAGAGTAGAGGGTGCCAGGGCCTCTGACATTAAAACTATCAAAGAAGGCAGACTTGGCTAACGACTTGTTGCTTTGATCGTCTAGAATAGCATATACTTTGATGGCTTTGTCCCGGTTGTCTGCTGGGTAAATTCTCACTAGGGCGATTTTTGAGCAGGAACTTCCTCCTATGAGGCCTCTACAAACCTCTGTGCATTTAGAAGTAACCGCTGGAGTCTCAGTACTTGTGTCCTTCAGCTCCCCGCTATGCTCTTGGTCTTGGGGCGAAGTCCACGATGGTGCTCCAGGGTGTAGAGCTGTGTTATGTTCTGTACTGCCACATTCTATACACTTTGCACGAACCTCGCAATCTCTGGCGAAGTGTGATGTTGAAGAACAGCATTTGAAGCAGATGTTGTTTTCCTTAAGGAAGGCCTTGCGGTCCTCTAATGACTTTTCCCTGAAGGCTCTGCACCTCAGTAGGGAATGTGGCTTCCTGTGTAAGGGACACTGTCTGCTCGGGTCTTTGGGTTTGTCTCCTTGACGGGAGCTGAACTCTTTATGGACTGAACCTGTGGAGGAAACGTTAATTTTGTGGACCTCCACCATTGCTCTACGAGGTTTACTAACAGGGGTGGTGGCACATGACAGCGTGAAATCAAAGCTAGGATCATTTCTAATTTTAGCTTGTTCAGAGACAAAATCTACAAACACATTAAATGGAGGAAATAGTACATTGTAAGTCTGTTTATATCTAGAACCATGCATAACCCATTTCTCTTGCAGGTTGTATGGGAGCTTCTGAACTATGGGGTTCACACCTCTTGCAGTGTCAAGAAATGTCAATCCTACCACATCCCCTTCTGCCTTTGCGACACACAACTCCATTAACAGATCACTTAACTCCCTAAGCTTTGTATAGCCTTTGTTCGCTATTTTAGGAAAGTCCTCAATTCTCTTGAATAAGGCACTTTCTATGAATTCGGCCGAGCCATAGCACTCTTCAAGTCTGTCCCAGACCCTTTTAAGACCAACATCTGGATAATTTGCATTGTTATCTCTGATTCTTTTAGCGTGTTCGGCGGACTCACTTCCTAGCCACTTTACCAGGAGATCCAGTTCCTCACTACATGATAGATCTAAGTCTCTGGTGGCATTTTGGAAGGAAGCTCGCCAAGCTCTGTAGTTTTCAGCGCGATCGCTGAACTTTACAAGTCCCTTGGTTACCAGCTCACGTCAAACAAGGAATCTGGCAAAGTCCATTGTGGCTTGATTAACGTTAGATCCGACTACTGGTGTGTTGTCAGAGTGCATGTGTGGTGTGTGACCATACCTGTTGGGAGTCTCTGATTTATTACAACCTGCGTAGTACCGTTCTGAAGCGAAGGGCGTCTCTCTTAGCTGGAGTGGGTTTTTTATCTTCTGTTCTGAAGAGAAGTTCTTGTAGCCGGTTTCCCTTTGATGTGTCTTGTCTTGTTTGCAGTAAGGAGACTGATAGTCAACTTTCTGGCGGTCTGAATAATCAGGGTGGCTTGGCTTGTTAATAAAACCCTTTGTGTTGAGTTGGAAGTCGTATTCTGACTTGGAATGTTGATAGACGTATTGTAAGGTACGCTGTTCTGAATCTTGGTGTTCAAGTTCCGGCTGGAGAAAGCCGCGACGATTCTCGATTTCTGGAAGTTCTACCGCTTCTAGAAATTCTGCTTCTGCTATGGCAGCCGCTGTCTCTTTCTCAACAGTAAGTTTCTCTAGAGTTGCTTCAAGGCGCGCTTTCTCTAGCTTTATATGTATTTCCTGTTCTGCGAAGCTGGCTTTCGCTTTTGCCGCTTCAGCTTTTGCGCGGGCAATGGCGGCAACTTCTCTGATCGATGTCCTGTTAGAGCCACTTGTCAGGGACCTTGTCTTGACCGAAGATGCTCGACTTTGAGACATGATGCGACCGTTAGGAGGTTGCTGCGATATCCGTATGCAGGCTCTGCGTGGATAATGGCGGGCACCCTATGGTCTGATCTTCTGAGCTTGTTCTTAGCAGTCGTTTCACTTTTCTGTCCTCATACACGTTAGCACGGTGTGTAATCTGACATGTAGCTAAACCCCCTGTCTTCTTAAGAAAAAGGCTGTGAAACTGTGAAATCTTTCTCTTTATTGCTGGTAGACAGGAAAGGGTGAAACTATAGGATGAAATAACAGAAGTATTCAGAATATATCAACTGTACAGTGCATAGGATACAAATAATCTGCTATACATACACAATATAAACCTATAGGTACATGCAGGAAAAAGGTCTAAATGATATACATATTGATATATGCTATATTACAGCCTATATATAAAGGCTAGACCTCGATGAAACCAAGTGACTCTTGGTGTGTTGCCCTAAATAACTAGTATAAACCTAAAAGCGTATAGGGCACAAATAACACAAGTAGATAGGAAAAATAGAACAATTTTTATTGAAAAAATACAACATTAAAAGATGGGTCGTACTGAGCAAAAGCACAGAGACGTCTGACACTTGCAGAGAACGTACAAACACAAGGGGATACCTGACAATGTCAAGAATATATATCCTTGATCTGGGTGCAAATGGCCTGATCACATTGATAATTTTGTTATGCGTTATATGTGGATGGGGTGTAAATGTAACCAGCACATTGGTTATCAACAAAGAATGAACAACTGTGGTCCAGAAATGACACTGATGTGCTAGCAATGCAGGATACAGGCAAGTTAGGTGGAACAAAACCAAAGCAAGGAAACATGTAACGTACCCATTGTGGTCCTCTGCTTGGAGAGAACGTCAGTCCCGACGCGCGTTTCGGCGAAATGCCTTCGTCCGGGGGTGTCGTCTCTCCAGCAGGAAGCTCCTCATTTAAAGTGTATGGCCAACCAATCATAAGCGTATCTGACATCACATGGGACCGTAGGTGTGTGTACAGTGGCGTCAAGTGCCGGGGGCGGGGACTCGCGTCATTCACCTCCGAACGCGCGTCATCAAGGGGGCGTGACCCAGCGGCGACTGACGCCGAAGAGACACGCCCACCCCAATAGAGACGCGCAGGACTGGGGGAAGCGGGGGCTCCTTCCCGACTCAAGCGCACAGGTAGACACTACTGAAATTGAGGTATCCCATGAGATGTTGTAAACACAGGACCGGGTGGCAAGGAGGAGAAAGAGAGTGTAACAGAGGATTTAGCATAAATCAATAAATCCTCATATGTTGAATTGAATGCGGTGGACATAGATATGTTTAACAGGTAAAAGATGTATGTTGCTATATAGCTCCGAAGGTAATATTTAGACAGCAAGTTATAATGATGTATACCATATACCGATCTTTGCCGTATAATACATAAATAGGTGTATCGTACTGATGACCAATTGTGGGTCTCGTATATGTATATATCGATCATGGCCGTATAATAACATGTACAAGGTCATAACGAACCAGGCACGCATATATCCAAAAACACTATATGTAGATTAAAAATGTATATATATAACTTGTTGTAAAAATATGTAAAGACATAGAAGTAATAAATATAAGTATAAATACTATGTGAAAAGAGTTATTCTTTTTATTGTATTAACTCTTTTTTTGCCTCTTCTCATGTCTATACAGTATACACATAAAATTGAAGATTAAAAAGTGAGGGGCAAAAAAGGTGAAAATGTATATTATATCGATATGATGTTGAGTTTTGACATGAATAAAGTGCAAAGAATGTGTATATATATATAGGGAAGTGCATGTGCAAACATATAATGTATATGTTATGATTATAAAACATTTATCATAATGATTGTGAAGCGTATGTATGTGAAGTGTGTGGATAAACAGTGATAATATAAGATATGTGTGTAAGTAGTGAAACAAGATACATGTGAATGATTTATTGCAAAACATACTGCATTGTATATGAATAACAAAACACCCAAAATGGTGGTTGAAAACATATATGTGAAAATACATAAAATAGAGTGAATTATACAACAGAGTAATATGTGAACATATAGATATTAATAGACAATGTGAATACAATAAAATTTAAAAATATATATACAATTAGTACAAATGAATATGGTAACATTACTGATAAGTAATGAAGATATATAGTATATAAATATAGGTGATTAAACATATGCATGCTGTAAATATACATGTCTATAAGAACATTAAACCACATATACAAGCCATTAACCAAAAAGGTAAATCATATTCATTGTCGAACATAAACATATGTCCACCGCACTGCATGCATGGCCTCTCGTCCTCCTACTGTATGTCAAAGAGATGTTCTATGATAAAGAGGAAGGTAATTAGACATTTAAAAAGCTAAAAACATGTTTAAAATAACCCACTGGAGGTTAGCGATCAAAGGAAGGGAGCAAAATTAAGAGTTTCATTGAGCCCATGAGGAGACATAGTCCCTAGAGTCCAGATCCATTTGGATTCACACCTTGCCAAATTTTTAGAGATGTCGCCTCTTCTAATGTGTTTTTCTATACAGTCAATTCCTCTAACTTTAAGTTTGGTTGGGTCACATGAGTGGTGTGACTTAAAGTGTCGAGCGATGGGTTTCAAGATTTCTAAGGTCTCGATCGTTTTGGCTAACGTAATGTCGCGAACATGTTCCCTAACTCGAGTTTTAAATTCGCGAGTGGTAAGTCCCACGTATATTTTGGGACAAGGGCAGGTAGCGTAATAGACAACCGCCCTGGTTGAACAGGTGATATTGTGTGTGATGGTAAATGTGCGTTTGCCCGTTGCGTCGACAAAAGTCGTCGCTTTTTCTATGTTGGGACACGCTACACAATGGCCACAGGTCTTGCAGCCCCATTTAGGGCCCTTAGTACCAAACGGAAACTTTTTATTGTTTAGTTGATAATGACTACGTACAAGATGGTCTTTGAGGTTTTTCGAGCGTCGTGCCGAAATTGCTGGATATCTGGAGATGAATTTCTCGATTGTGGGATCAGTAAGTAAAATGGGCCAGAACTGCTTCAATATATCCTTCATTTGGGGCCACCTTGAATGGTATTCTGTGGTAAATCTTACCTGTGTCTCTGTTTTATTTCTTAGTTTAGGGAATAGGAGTTCGTCTCTCGATGTATTTTTCGCACGATGATATGCTTTTTTTATGGAACGTTTGCTATATCCCCGTACAAGAAAACGGTTGGTAAGATCATAGGCCTGTTTCTCGAATACGTCAACAGAGGAACAAATCCTTCGGATCCTGAGGAATTGACCTATTGGAACTGCTTTAATCGTCTGTGTAGGATGAGAAGAGGAAGCGTGAAGGAAAGAGTTAACCGCCGTGGTTTTCCGAAACACATCGGATTGGAGAAAACCATTTTTATCTTTACATAGTTTGATGTCCAAAAATTCCGCCCGATATTTATCATAATGATAAGTTAATTTGATGTTTAAATCATTAGAATTTACATTGTTGATAAAGGTTTCAAAAGTCTCTGGCGTACCCTTCCAGATGAGCAAAATGTCATCAATGTACCGGGCCCAAAAGATGACCCGGTCCATCGGGACACCATGCCCACCATGGAAAAGGTCGCGTTCCCACAGCCCCAGAAACAAAATTTGCATATGAGGGCGCGCATGCTGCCCCCATTGCTGTTCCTTGGAGCTGGAGATAAAATTGTTCGTTGAAAATAAAAAAATTATGTTTAAGTGCAAATTCCAGAAGTGTCAAGATGAATTTGGAGAAATTGGACTCCATATTTTCCATGTTTAGAAATGTAGAGACGGCTCTTAGACCGTCGATATGGCGAATACTGGTATAGAGTGACTCAACGTCACACGTAACCAGTAACATGTCATCCTCCACGCTGATTCCGTCTATTTTCTGCAGAAGATCGGCGGTATCACGTACATAGGACGGTAGACATTCAACAACACCTTTAAGGTGATGGTCAATAAATTTGCAGATTTTCTCAGTAAGGTTGCCCCTACCTGAAATAATCGGTCTTCCCGGAGGGACCTTTGCATCTTTGTGAACCTTTGGTAGCAAATATAGAGTTGATATAGTTGGTTCAGTGGGAATGAGTGCATCATATAATTCTTTAGAGATGGTATTCTCAGTTTGGGCCTTTGTTAGAATCTTCTCCAGATCTAATTGGAAAGTATGTAAAGGATTATATGTAAGTCTTTTATAACAGTTTTTGTCGTTTAATTGTCTATAAGCCTCGGATTCATACATCACACAAGGCCAAACCACAATGTTTCCGCCTTTGTCGGCTGCTTTAAACACGACATTGTCAATTTTACTTAATTTTTTAAGGCTTTGGCGTTGTGCTACTGATAGATTATCATTTTTAATCCTATTAGGCATTTTTGCAAATTCCATACATGTTATTATACGGCCATGATCGATATATACATATACGAGACCCACAATTGGTCATCAGTACGATACACCTATTTATGTATTATACGGCAAAGATCGGTATATGGTATACATCATTATAACTTGCTGTCTAAATATTACCTTCGGAGCTATATAGCAACATACATCTTTTACCTGTTAAACATATCTATGTCCACCGCATTCAATTCAACATATGAGGATTTATTGATTTATGCTAAATCCTCTGTTACACTCTCTTTCTCCTCCTTGCCACCCGGTCCTGTGTTTACAACATCTCATGGGATACCTCAATTTCAGTAGTGTCTACCTGTGCGCTTGAGTCGGGAAGGAGCCCCCGCTTCCCCCAGTCCTGCGCGTCTCTATTGGGGTGGGCGTGTCTCTTCGGCGTCAGTCGCCGCTGGGTCACGCCCCCTTGATGACGCGCGTTCGGAGGTGAATGACGCGAGTCCCCGCCCCCGGCACTTGACGCCACTGTACACACACCTACGGTCCCATGTGATGTCAGATACGCTTATGATTGGTTGGCCATACACTTTAAATGAGGAGCTTCCTGCTGGAGAGACGACACCCCCGGACGAAGGCATTTCGCCGAAACGCGCGTCGGGACTGACGTTCTCTCCAAGCAGAGGACCACAATGGGTACGTTACATGTTTCCTTGCTTTGGTTTTGTTCCACCTAACTTGCCTGTATCCTGCATTGCTAGCACATCAGTGTCATTTCTGGACCACAGTTGTTCATTCTTTGTTGATAACCAATGTGCTGGTTACATTTACACCCCATCCACATATAACGCATAACAAAATTATCAATGTGATCAGGCCATTTGCACCCAGATCAAGGATATATATTCTTGACATTGTCAGGTATCCCCTTGTGTTTGTACGTTCTCTGCAAGTGTCAGACGTCTCTGTGCTTTTGCTCAGTACGACCCATCTTTTAATGTTGTATTTTTTCAATAAAAATTGTTCTATTTTTCCTATCTACTTGTGTTATTTGTGCCCTATACGCTTTTAGGTTTATACATACACAATATAACATGAGGTAATACTGCAAGCTGACAATGTGATATCTGATACAGCAAAACATACAGTGAACCACAGGATTATAACATATAGATATTGATCTTACCGACTATGCTTAGAACAGGCTGTTGGCACTGAACTTGAGGTAGAATTGGCATGATGAGGAAAATGGCTGCTACTCATACACAAACAGGAACAGGAAATAACCCACAATGCCTCTGGAGCTTTCATATAATACATAGAGAACTACAATCTAGGAATACACAAAACCTCCAGTAGATGGTGCTATAACCATACAATACAATATAGATGGGGTACAAGAATAGGCAATTGCAATATCTGTACTGGTAATTATACACAAAAAAAGAGGTATTATTACGTAAATAACTGGACTAGCTGGCGAGGACAGAACAATCTGCCTGAGTTTTTTGTATGCTCTGGGACGCCTCTAGGTTCTTCTGAACCTGGGCCCAGACTGTGCACAGTTCCCGATGAACGACCTCTACCTCGGGATTATTGGAACTACCAGGTGAAACGGAGGAGAACCGTGGATTAAACCCAAAATTACAGAAAAAGAGGGAGACCCCTGACGAGTTACTGACCCGGTTATTAAGGGAAAATTCTGCGAGGGGAATGAATGAGACCCAATTATATTGACAGTCAGAGATAAAACACCTTAAATATTGTTCTAGAGACTGATTAGTCCTCTCAGTTTGGCCATTAGTTTCAGGATGGAAGGCAGAGGAGAAGGACAGATCAATCTCCAACTTTTTACAGAAGGCTCTACAAAACAATGAAACAAATTGTACCCCTCTGTCAGAAACAATATTGACAGGGACCCCATGGAGACGCAGGATGTGTTTGACAAACAAGGTAGCTAACGTCTTAGCATTGGGTAGTTTCTTGAGGGGCACAAAGTGGCACATCTTACTGAAGCGGTCTACTACAACCCACACCACCGACTTGCCTTGAGATGGAGGCAAATCGGTGATAAAATCCATGGAGATATGGGTCCAAGGTCTCTGGGGAATGGGCAAAGAACGTAGTAAGCTCGCTGGTCGGGACCTGGGAGTCTTGGACCTAGCACAAACCTCACAAGCGGCGACGTAGGCCTTAACGTCTTTAGGCAACCCAGGCCACCAATAGTTTCTGGCAATGAGGTGCTTGGTACCCAGGATGCCTGGATGACCAGATAGTGCAGAGTCATGATTTTCCCTAAGTACCCTTAGCCGGAATTGCAGGGGAACAAACAGCTTGTTTCCAGGAAGGTTCCCGGGAGCTGAACCTTGATCAGCCGCAATTTCAGAGACTAAATAAGAATCAATAGAGGAAATGATTATACCTGGAGGCAAAATACAAGCAGGATCTTCCTCCGAAGGAGGGCTGGCCATGAAGCTACGCGACAGTGCATCAGCCTTAATATTTTTAGACCGAGCCCTATAGGTTACCAAAAAGTTGAATCTGGTAAAAAATAACGTCCATCGAGCTTGTCTCGGGTTTAGCCTCCGGGCAGATTCTAGGAAAACCAGATTCTTGTGGTCGGTAAGGACCATTACCTGGTGCCTAGCCCCCTCCAGGAAGTAGCGCCACTCTTCAAATGCCCATTTAATGGCTAAGAGTTTGCGGTTGCCAATATCATAGTTACTCTCAGTGGGCGAAAACTTCCTGGAGAAGTAGGCACAGGGACGGAGATGGGTGAGGGACCTGGTACCCTGGGACAAGACAGCCCCCACTCCCACCTCGGACGCGTCAACCTCCACGATAAATGGCTCCATTTGGTTGGGCTGAACCAGCACCGGGGCCGAGATAAAGCACTTCTTAAGGACCTCAAAAGCCTGGACAGCCTCAGGAGGCCAGTGGAGGAGATCAGCACCTTTGCGAGTGAGATCCGTAAGAGGCTTAGCGATGACCAAGAAGTTAGCAATAAATCTCCTGTAATAATTAGCAAACCCCAGAAAGCACTGTAACGCCTTCAGGGAGGCAGGTTGGACCCATTCCGCCACAGCCTGGACCTTGGCGGGGTCCATGCGGAATTCATGAGGAGTGAGGATTTGACCCAAAAATGGTATCTCCTGCACCCCAAACACACATTTTTCGGTCTTCGCAAACAGTTTGTTTTCCCGAAGGACCTGGAGCACCTTCCTGACATGCTCAATGTGGGAGGACCAGTCCTTGGAAAACACAAGTATGTCATTAAGGTACACTACAAGAAATACCCCCAGGTAATCTCTTAAAATCTCATTTATGAAATTCTGGAAGACCGCGGGAGCATTACACAACCCAAAGGGCATGACGAGGTATTCGAAATGACCTTCGGGCATGTTAAACGCAGTCTTCCACTCATCCCCCTCTTTGATGCTGATAAGGTTATACGCCCCCCGTAGATCAAACTTAGAGAACAGTTGGGCGCCCTGAACCTGATTAAAGAGATCAGGAATCAAAGGAAGGGGATACTGGTTCCTTACAGTGACCTTATTCAAGTTACGGTAGTCAATGCATGGCCTAAGACCACCATCCTTCTTCCCTTCGAAGAAGAAGCCAGCACCTACCGGAGAAGTAGAGGGGCGAATGTATCCCTTGGCAACGCATTCCTGGATATACTCTCTCATGGCTTCACGTTCGGGACAAGAGAGATTAAATATCCTACCCTTAGGGAGCTTAGCTCCTGGTACCAAATCGATAGCGCAATCGTATTCTCTATGAGGAGGTAACACTTCGGAGGCCTCCTTAGAGAAAACATCAGCGAAGTCCTGAACAAACTCAGGTAGCGTGTTCACCTCCTCAGGGGGAGAAATAGAATTAACAGAAAAAATCTTTCACCTGCCCACAGATTTGAATTTGAGTGCAGCGTGTAATGGGGAGGGCTGCACAAACTCTGGGGCACTTTATATTTTTTTTCCTACCCTCTTTCCTTACTTAGATATCTGTGCCGTAATATTTGGCGCCCGATATTTAAATAACCCCATGAACTGCCAATGGGGCGGTAATTGGCAAGGGGGCGTGTAACATCGCTGTGACACTGCCCAATCCGCTACGGACAATGTCAACAGCAAGAGCTGGAGAGAGGAGATCACAGTCTTGTACTTGCCTGCCGAGAGCTAAAGTGTGAGAGCGTGCGTGCGCGCACAGCTCCGATGCCATGGAACAGAAGAAGAAGAATTCACACTCTTCTTCTCCTCTTGTGTTCCTTAGTGGTGGCGGAGCTGCGCGCACGCGCTCTCTCTCCAGCTCTTGCTGTAACGCTGACCGTAGCTTATTAGACAGTGTCATGGCGATGTTACACGCCCCCTTGCCAATTACCTCCCCATTGACAGTTCATGGGGTTATTTAAATATCGGGCGCCAAATATTACAGCACCGATATCTAAATAACGAAGGAGGCTAGGAAAAAAATGTAAAGTGCCCCAGAGTTTGTGCGGCTCTCCCCATTACATGCTGCACTCAGCTGCACATGTATGGGGAGGTGAAAGGTTCTCTTTAAAAGAAAGGTGTTATAATTTTTTTTTTATTTGATATGTTTTATTTTATGGGCCTAATTTTTCTAATTATTTTAATATGTTTCCGAAGGTAGCTATTTATTCATATGTTTGTACGTCTGTGGGGGCAGCCAGCGTTATTTTTATTTTTCATACTGCTAATTTTTGTTTTGCAGGTTCCGCTGGACCATTTGGACTACGTCGTAGATTCGTTGGACTACTTCGCTGATTTAAGCTTTATTTTATTTTTTTTAATAAAATGGTTAAAGTGGATTGTGTGGAAGAGTTGTAATTTCAATAAAATAAATTTCTTTATGTCTCTGTTTTTTAATACTTCATTACCGCCTTAGTAATGGCTGCTGTCTGATTGAGAGCGTCCATTACTAAGAAGGCTATCACTAACCCCTATTATTACCCCGGTACCCATCGCCACCAGGAGTACCGGGAAGAACTGGGTACGATCCAGCACCCGACCGTCTGAAGAGAAGGGCGGGTACTGGCGTGGCTGCAGGCAGGTACTGTCAGGTTCGGAATGGCCAAAAACCATGGTCCTTCCTACCCTGGTAATGCTAGGCTGCTGCTGCTTTATTGTATCTGGCTGGCTATGAAAAATGGAGGGGATCTCACGTAATTTTTTTTCTATTATTTTTATTTTTTTTTAAAAGACGTGGGGCTAAGTTTTTTTATCCCTTCCCAGCCTGCTAAAACCAGCCTGTGGCCGCCCTGCTGCCTTACCGTAGCTTCAGATGGTCGGGTACTGGATCGTACTCCCCTCGCGGCAGTGAGAACCGGGGTAATAATAGGGGTTAGTGATAGCCTTTTTACTGGCTAACACGAAGCCCCTTCTTAGTAATGGACACTCTCAATCAGACAACAGCCATTACCAAGGCCATAATAAAGTATTAAAAAAACAGATATAAGAAAAACTTTTATTGAAATCTAAACTCCCCCATGCAACCCTCTTTCACCATTTTTTTATTTTTTTTAAAGTAGATCATTGGAGTAGTCCAATGAATCTACGACGTAGTCCAAACGCTCCAGCGGAACCTACCAAAAAAAAAAGCAGTATAAAAATTTTAAAAACTTAAATTTGCCACAATAGTCACTCGATATAACTATACTGTAATCACTTATATGGTCTGCAGATATCTTGTGTATAACTGGCATCTACCTCTATAAGGTCACTATATGGTGTTAATATTGGTCTATATATAGTGAGATTTATTCACTAACAGTATGGTGGGTTTTTTCTGACACTATGTTGTAGTAATATGTGATCATGGTTTGGTAGTTTTATTCAGTAACAGTTTGGAGGTATTATTCAGTAACAGTTTGGAGGTATTATTCAGTAACAGTATGGGGTATTATTCAGTAACAGTATGGAGGTATTATTCAGTAACAGTATGGGGGTATTATTCAGTAACAGTTTGGAGGTATTATTCAGTAACAGTATGGGGGTATTATTCAGTAACAGTATGGGGGTACTATTCAGTAACGGTATGGAGGTATTATTCAATAACGGTATGGAGGTATTATTCAGTAACGGTATGGAGGTATTATTCAGTAACGGTATGGAGGTATTATTCAGTAACAGTATGGAGGTATTATTCAGTAACAGTATGGGGGTATTATTCAGTAACGGTATGGAGGTATTATTCAGTAACAGTATGGGGGTATTATTCAGTAACAGTATGGGGGTATTATTCAGTAACGGTATGGGGGTATTATTCAGTAACGGTATGGGGTATTATTCAGTAACAGTATAAATGTATTATTCAGTAACAGTATGGGGGTTTATTCAGTAACTGTATGGGGGTATTATTCAGTAACTGTATAGGGATATTATTCAGTAACAGTATGGGGGTATTATTCAGTAACAGTATGGGGGTATTATTCAGTAACAGTATGGGAGTATTATTCAGTAACAGTATGGGGGTATTATTCAGTAACAGTATGGGGGTATTATTCAGTAACAGTATGGGGGTATTATTCAGTAACAGTATGGAGGTATTATTCAGTAACAGAATGGAGGTATTATTCAGTAACAGTATGGGGGTATTATTCAGTAACAGTATGGGGGTATTATTCAGTAACAGTATGGGGGTATTATTCAGTAACAGTATGGGGTATTATTGGTAATTTTGGTCTTACAATCTATGTACATTACTGTGGTGGGGGCTGTGGGGAAGTGTGAGTGTGGCAGCAGATGATCAGGCTAGGAGACAGACTGCAGAGTGGCATGTGATGTACTTTGACATGTAGGTGATACTTACGTGTGGGATGTGGGCCCATAACTTGTGTACAGCCCAGGGCCTAAGATCATATTAATCCACCACTGGCATCAAGCCAGCACAGGCACACCACCACAATACAGCAGGTAGAGCAAAGAAACCAGCCCAGGACGTGCAGCTTCAAAACAGCGCTAAGCGCGATCCGTCCTGGACTGGCCTGAATGTAATTGCAGAGAGTGACGCCACAAATGAGACTGGCTGCCGAGGAAAGATATGGGGCAGTGCAGACTGTACTATTTGCACTGCACTGATTGGCAGTAAGAATAATTCTTTAAATATTTTCCATACTTCAAACAGCACTTTAAGACTATGTTCACACTGAGTTTTTTTGCAGGAGGAAAATTCTGCCTCAAAATTCTGTTTGGGATTTCGAGGCAAATTTTGTCCTTCCTGCACGTCGTTTGCCGCGATTTTCACCGCGTTTTTCGCTCGCGGCTATTGAGTGCTACGGGCAAAAAACTCAGCGAAATACCCTTTCTCTGCCTCCCATTGATGTCAATGGGAGATCAGAGGCGTAAACGCGCGAAGATAGGGCATGTCCCTTCTTTCTCGGGAGGCATTTTCGGCCGGTATTTGACGAGTTTTGCGGAGCGGTTTCCGCGCCCAAAAACTCGTCAAAATACTCCATGTGAACAGGGCCTAACAAATAAACATCAAATGCTTTCCTATTTAAAAAATTTATATATTGCGTGTTTGATGTGTAAAGCTAGGAATGAGAAAACTCAGATAGATTTTGGGGGGGGGGCGCCTTTTTATAGTTCGCCTCAGGCGGCAGACAGGCTAGGTTCACCCCTGAGTAGAGATATAGGTTTGGAAGGGCCAGTCATCCCACCCTGGTCAGTGGGTAGTTGTAGTGTGCCCAGAGCAACTCTAGGAGTACTGCCTGCCCAAATAAATGATCTAAGATCTTTGTCAATATTAGGTCAGTATTAGAGTATGGTGATAATAGTAGTCATATTGGAGAATTGTGAAAGAGGTACAAAAATTTAGGGAGGGACTTCATTTTGAACAGATTAATTCTGCCTGTAACTGTGAGGGGGAGGTTTTTCCATCTATCAAAGTCTATCCTGAGATGTTGTACCAGAGGAGTGAAATTGTCAGGTATAAAACCACAAATATATAACTACAGTGATTAGTTCCGATAAGTAATTTTGTCTGCGTATTGAATTGGGGAAGGAACTACGACACTCCTAGCCGCATCACCTATCACCATTACCAAAGATTTTGACCAGTTCACACGAAGCCCAGAGAAAAATGTAAATAAATCAAACAAAGACAATAGTGCCTGCAGAGATGGACGTGGATCATTGAATAGAAGTGTAACATCTGCATATAAAGAGACACGCTACTCCCTCTCCCCCTCCTAAAGTCCTTTATATCAGGAGAGGCTCTTATAGCTAATGCTAGTGGCTCAATGGCCAGTGCAAAAAAGGGAGGGAGACAGTGGGCAACCTTGCCTAGTCCCTCAGGCTAGCGTAAATGAAGAGGAAATGTGACAATTGGTTTTAATACTTGCTGTAGGTTGGGAGTATAGCAACTGTACCCAGTGGATAAATCTGGGGCAAATCCAAATTTGCCTAGCACAGACCACAGATAGGACCACCTCTACCGAGTCGAATTATTTCTCAAGTTCCAAAGAGGCAACAACTCTGGTGCCACCTGACTCTATAGTAGATGATATGTTGGTAAGGAGCTTCCGAAGATTAACATCAGTGGCCTTCCCTGGCATAAAACCAGATTGATCCGGACAAATAATATAATAATATAATCTTTTGCATACGCAGAATTTGGCTAATAATTTTATATAACCAGTGGCGTAGCTATAGGGGTCGCAGCGGTCGCAATTGCGACCGGGCCCCTAAGCCAGGGGGGCCCACATGCCCCCGTCACCACTCTAAGACTGGCCATACAATTATTTAATGAACTCCTTCTTTAAACAGCGCGATGTGCTGCAGCGTGTGTAGCTACAATTCTCCCCTGTCTCCTCCCCTTTTGTGCTCTGAGGCACTTGATTGGAGGAGGCAGGGGAGGAGGATGCTAGATACACACGCTGCTGCACATCGCTGTGTAAGGTAAGAGCTCGAGCCTGTCACAGCTTTTTTTCCCCTGGGTGTAAGTGCAGGACGTGCTTTACACAGTTAAATGCTGGGTTTTTTCCTCTTCCCTTATCTAGCCTGTGTTTACAGCTTGCCGTCTCTCTTTTTCTGGGGTGAGAGGAAGTCTTACAACCTGCTTTCATGTGACTGCCGGCAGAGCTTCTCCCCCACGTATCCAAAGTAAGGCAGTAGCTACCATCAATCATCTCCTGCTTCTGTAAGTTTACTTACAGAAGGAGAGAATTTAGCTGTGACAGCGCTGCAGACCGGACTCTGATAACAGAGGTGTCATAATTTACAGCTCTAGACAAGGTAGGGACAAGATACTGATAAGGAGCTAGAGGTTACGGAGGGTCATTACATGGCACATTACAGGGTGACTTCTGACTACAGTATGTGACCCTGCTCTACTCAGGAGGGTGGAGGGAAACTGCAGAGGACCAGGAGGTCCCAGGTGTCAGTGTATATGAAGCACTGCTGGAGGACATATCCATGAAACAGGCTGCCCTACAGGTTTATTAAACATTATTTAGTATCCGATGCATTTAAATTAATAGCTTGCAATTAATAAAATAATCAACTACCCAGGGGGAATTTGTACTGTGCAGGCGCACATACATAGTTACAAAGTTAGTACGGCTGAAAAAACACATGTCCATCAAGTTCAACCAATGGACGGGAAAAGGGAAGGAAAAATTTCTACACATAGGAGCTAATATTTTCTTGTTCTAGGAAATTATCTAACCCTTTTTTAAAGCCATCTACTGTCCCTGCTGTGACCAGCTCCTGCGGAAGGCTATTCCATAGATTCACAGTTCTCACGGTAAAGAAGCCTTGTCGCCTCTGCAGGTTGAACCTTTCTTTTTCCAGACGGAGGGGGTGCCCCCTTGTTTTTTGAGGGGGTTTTACAAGGAACAGGATTTCACCATATTTTTTGTATGTGCCATTGATATATTTATATAAATTAATCATGTCCCCCCTTAGTCGTCTTTTTTCAAGGCTAAATAGGTTTAATTCTTTCAATCTTTCCTCATAACTTAAATTCTCCATGCCCCTAATTAGCTTCGTTGCTCTTCTTTGTATTTTTTCCAACTCCAGGGCATCCTTTCTATGAACTGGAGCCCAGAACTGAACTGCATATTCTAGATGAGGCCTCACTAATGCTTTGTAAAGTGGCAATATTACATCCCTGTCCTGTGAGTCCATGCCTCTTTTAATACACGACAATATCCTGCTGGCCTTTGAAGCAGCTGATTGACACTGCATGCTGTTATTGAGTTTATGATTTACAAGAACACCCAGATCCTTCTCAACAAGTGAATCCGCCCGTGTAGCTCCCCCTAGGACATATGATGCATGCAGGTTGTTGGTACCCAGATGCACAACTTTACATTTATCTACATTAAACTTCATCTGCCAAGTGGACGCCCAAACACTTAGTTTGTTTAAATCTGCCTGCAATTCATGAACATCTTCCATAGACTGAACTATATTACATAGCTTGGTGTCATCTGCAAAAATAGAAATAGTGCTATTAATCCCATCTTCTATATCATTAATAAATAAGTTGAATAATAGTGGTCCCAGCACTGAACCCTGGAGTACACCACTTATTACCGGGGACCATTCAGAGTAGGAATCATTGACCACAACTCTCTGGATACGGTCCTTGAGCCAATTCTCAATCCAATTGCAAACTATATTTTCTAAACCTATAGTCCTTAATTTACCCATTAGGCGTCTATGGGGGACAGTGTCAAATGCCTTTGCAAAGTCCAAAAACACTAAATCCACAGCGGCCCCTCTGTCTAGACTTCTGCTCACCTCTTCATAAAAACAGATTAGGTTAGTTTGACAACTTCTGTCCTTAGTAAAACCGTGCTGGCTGTCACTTATAATGCTATTTATTGTCACATAATCCTGTATATAGTCCCTCAATAGCCCCTCAAACATTTTCCCCACGATGGATGTTAAGCTTACTGGTCTATAATTACCCGGGGAAGACCTAGAGCCCTTTTTGAAAATAGGCACCACATTTGCGCTGCGCCAGTCCCTTGGCACTATACCAGTCACTAGAGATTCTCTGAATATTATGAAAAGGGGGACAGAAATAACTGAACTAAGCTCTTTAAGAATTCTAGGGTGTAACCCATCTGGTCCCGTGGCCTTGTGCACATTTATTTTATTTTATTTAGCTTGGACCATATCTACATTCATCCAATTCAGTATATCAACTGATATATTAACAGCACTGGCACCGGCTACATCAGCTGCTCTTTCTTCTGTTGTATATACAGAGCTAAAGAACCCATTTAGTAACTCTGCCTTCTCTTGATCCCCTGTGATCAACTCCCCATTACCATTATCTAGGGGTCCTACATGTTCAGACCTTGGCTTTTTAGCATTTATATACTTGAAGAATTTTTTGGGATTTGTTTTACTATCCTTGGCTACCTGACTTTCATTTTGTATTTTTGCTAATTTTATTACATTTTTACAGATTTTATTAAGCTCTTTATATTTTACAAAGGCTACAACTGTACCCTCAGATTTGTATTTTTTAAATGCCCTTTTTTTGTCGTGTATTGCCCCTTTCACAGAAGGTGTAAGCCATGTGGGGTTTAATTTGAGTCGTTTATACTTGTTACCTATAGGAATAAATTTTGCACTATAATAACTCAAAGTAGATTTGAAAATCTCCCATTTATCATTTGTTCCATTATTTGACATTAGTTCTTCCCAGTCCATATCCTGAATTGCAGCCCTCATCCTGGGGAAATTGGCTTTCTTAAAATTAAATGTTTTTGCCCTCCCAGCCTGCATTTGTTTTTTACAGTATAGGTAAAATGTAACTATATTATGATCACTGTTACCGAGGTTTTCACGAACATTGACATTCCCAACAAGATCTGCATTATTAGAAATGACCAGATCCAACAGAGCTTCACCTCTAGTCGGGTCTTGCACAAACTGGCCCATAAAATTTTCCTGCAACAGGTTGAGGAAATGTCTCCCCTTTGCAGTTGAAGCTGAACCATGACACCAATTAATATCCCGGAAATTAAAATCTCCCATTATCACTACAGTACCCGCCTGTGCAGCCCGCTCCATCTGTTTATATAGCTGAACTTCCATCTCCTCAGTTATATTGGGGGGTCTATAGATTACACCAAAAGTAATTATTTTCAGTGTTTACCTCCCTTTCTAGTTCCACCCACAAGGTTTCAACCTCCTCACAGTATTCACCCACTATTGTCTCTTTCAGACTCGCCTTCATATCATTTCTCACATACAGACATAGACCACCACCTTTCCTATTTGTCCTGTCTTTCCGAAAAAGTGTAAAACCCTGTAGATTTACAGCCCAGTCATGTGAAGAGTCCAGCCATGTTTCAGCAACACCAACTATATCTATATTTTCTTCCAGTATCAAGGCCTCTATCCATTTGTGGTGGCACAAAGAGGGTATTATTACTGTGTGGGGGCAGAATGGAGGGCACTATTACCGTGGGACACAAAAGGGGAACAAGTATGGGGGGGGCACAAAGAGGGGAATTGGAGGTAGCAGCAGGATGAAAAGTTTGTGTGCAGACGAGTCGGGGCTGGAAAAATACATCTTGGCAGTCTGGCCCAGAGACGTAAAGGGCAAGTAAACAGCTAGATGTCACCTGTGAGTCACTGGATGTAACCAATCTCTTTTTTAACTGGTATCTGTTATTTAGTGACTACATTATTTATGGATATATTCATACATAGAGCTGAGCCGCTGTAACTAAGCATGCCGTGTTATTAAAGTATGTCATCTATATATGCTAGCTCCGATGTGTATATTTTTTTTTTGTGGGGGGCAAAACCTTTTAATACTCTAGCAACACCCCTTGATGCTAGTGCTGCATCGCTGGGTCACTTAAGATACCCAGCGATGCAGCTGAAAGTTACGTACGTGCTATGGTCGGCTGTATAAAGAGAAGTTGCACGCAGGGGGGGCCCAAGCTGACATTTTGCACCTGGGCCCATGAGCCTTTAGCTACGCCCCTGTATATAACAATTAAGGAGTGAGATAGGTCGGTATGAGCCACAGTCCCTAAGATCTTTACGGGGCTTGGGGATCAGCACTATAAGAGCCTTGTTGATAGAAGGGGGAAGGGTACCACTGAGGATTAAAAAAGGTCACGCAAATGAGGGGCAATCAAGTCAATATGCAATTTATACCATTCTATGGGCAAACTGTCCAGACCTGGGGTTTTCCTGTTTGGAAAGGAGCTAATAGCCTCTGTATGGATAGCAATAGGTCAAGGCAGGCGGCAGGCAAGGATAGTACGAGTTCAGGCAGAGGTCACAACGGGAAATCCAGACAAAGGCAGAAAGCAAGGTAACAGGGAAACTGGGAACAGGGTAGCTCCCAGGGATAACTTGGTTGAACAAGCAAGGATCTGATGGGGGAGGATCCTTAAATAGGAAGTCTTAGGATTTTGGCACTCGCTGGCCCTTTAAGAAAGGGTCAGCACGTGCGCCCTCTAGTGGCTACAGCCGCACATCGTGGATGACGGCCGTGGAGAGAGGTGAGAGATAGTTACCTGACGACGCCCAGAGCCTGCAGAGCGTCCGAATCGGGTGAGTGGAGCTCGGGACGAGCATGAGGGAATGGAGGGTACAGGAACTGAAGCAGAGGCCATGGAAGCTGCGGGGAACGGTGCGGCAGCCGTTACAGTAGGCCAGCAAAAGACCATTCTTATCCCCCTGCTCAAAAACTCTGTTGGGAATATAAGGTTTTCCTCTTGGTGAGTTCAGTTAATAAAAGGGTATATTCACGTTGCTTCGCCGTGAATGTAGTAAATGCCGAGGAGTCCCTAGTCCTGAGATCTTCTTCCTCCACTACAACCAGTTCAGCCTCCAATCCTATACGTTGTTTAGCTAGACCCTTTCTATGTAAGGATATTCCTCAAATAACCAACCCTCTGATATAGGCTTAAAGACATCCCACATCAGATTACTATCAGTCGAACCTAGGTTACTAGTCCAAAAATCTGTAATTTATTTTTTTAAGGAAGTCACAACATCTGTACAGGAGAGCCATAGGGGACTCAATCTCCATATTTTCCGTTTTGCAACTTCAGGGAACCCTAGAGTAATCAGGGGAGTGGTCCGAAATACCCCAAGGGAGGTACTGTGCATCTACCTCATATACTAGAGAAGCATTTCCAAATGCTAGGTCGATTCTGCAGAAGGACCTATAGGCGGGTGAGTGGCATGAATGAGGGTAACGAATCCGCCAAATTTCCCATAAATGATAAGTTGCAGCCCTAATAGCCAAAGGGGAACTACACCCTGGGACTCCCCCCAGTTTATCAAATTCAGAGCACACCAAAAGGTTGAAACCCCCGAGCAGCAGAAGCAGAGCAGGGCCAAACTCCGCCACTAGCAACATTATGTCAGTAATTGGATAGTAGCCGGAGGAGGATTATAGACATTAACAATGATTAACAAGGATGTAAAATCGATCTGGCATAGAAGTATAAGGAATCTTCCCCTAGGATCCGTCTTAACAGATGTAACCTCACATTGCAAAGATTTGTGGACCAGTAACGAGACCCCACTGGAGTAACTGGATTAAGAGGCACAATGACCTTACCTGAGCCATGGCCGTGCAAGAGGTCGCAGTTTGGAACAGAGTAAATGAGTCTCTTGTAAAAGTATAAATTTGCGGGTTGTACGTGGAAAGAAAATGAAAAACAAACGATATACTTTGATAGATAGAAAAACCTCCCCCTCACAGTTACAGGCAGAATTAATCTGTTCAAAATGAAATCCCTACCTACATTTTTGTACCTCTTTCACAACTCTCCAGTATGGCTACTATTATCACTGTACCCTAATATTGACAAAGATCTTAGATCTTTTATTTGGACAGGCGGTATATCTACAGCAGGGCACCAGGGAAGATACCTGTGGGCCTTTCTCAGAGGCCTCAGCTGCAGTGTAACGCACTCCTCCAGCTGGAAGTAGCTGCTGCCCGGCTCCAGCCGCAAATTTAGGCCAGGGATCCGGCTGTTGCACTAGGCCCGAAACTTCCGGTTATCAGATCTGGGCCAGAAAGGGCCCAAAATGTTCTCCACAGTAGTGGGAGTGCGGTGGGACAGCTGTCACTGCCTGGGAGTGTTCTAGGAGAGAGGATGGAGGAGGATAAGAATCTTCCCCAGTAGAGCCCCCTCCAGCACGTCTTCACCTACCGGTCCAGGCCCCGCCGTTTCTCAACTTATTTAGGAGAATATAGAGAGAATGATAATCAGTGTCCCTTAGATGCAGAAATGGTATGGTCTTTAGCTGGTCATGTGATGCTGTGCTGAAACATGGTATTGATAGTATAACAGAGAGGAAGAGAATGCTGGGGAAATCTAAGAAACAAGATGGAGGCTTTTTTAAAGCACAGCTAAGGCAGCATTTCAATAAGTACAGCATACATAAAAGAAGTGCAGAGTGGGGTATACAGTCAGGTGGAGAATGCAGATATGGAAAGTTATGTTTCCACTGGAGGTTTTCTTTAATGTTAAAGCGGCCGTTTAAAAAAACAGCGCATAAAAAAACGCCTCATAAAAATAAGTGCATGTCACTTCTTGAGATGTTTTTCATTGGGTCAACAGAAAAACAGCTACAAAAACGGCCGCAAAAAACGCTTGACGCTTAAAAAATAGCTGAAAATCAGAGGTTGTTTTCCCTTTAGTCTAGTCTGTCAACATACCCCTAGGGTATGTTCACACAGGGCGTATATGCTGCAAAACAGTCTGCAGTATATACGACTCAGAACACGCAGTGAAATCCAGCCGAATAATCACACCAAATTAAGTGTGTATATTCTGCCAGATTTTCCGCTGCGGAAAATGGACACAAGAAAAATAAAAAAGGCCCATACTTACCTCTCTGGGCATTGCCAGGGAAACACGTCCCTGCTCTATTATCTGCCCTGCGTTCAGGCTGCCCCCTGTGATGACATTTTACCACGTGGCTACTGCAACCTGTGATTAGCTGCAGGGGCCACATGTGGTAAAATCTCATCACAGGGGGCAACCTGGACAAAGAGTAGATGGAAGAGCAGGGACGTGTTACTATGACACAACCGCAAAAGGTAAGCATAGACCTTTTTATGTTTTTACCTGTGGACTTTTCTTCAAACACGCAGCGCAATGGCAGCAAATTCCACAAACCGTGGCATTTGTTTGCCAAATTCTGTAACAAATGTGTGTAATTATCACGCAGTGCTTGGATCTGATTTGTTAAAAATCTCATGCACTTTCTGCTACTGTAATAGGTTACAGATTTTACTCCTGCAAATCCAGATGTAAAATCTGCTGTCTCAACAATCCGCTGCATGAACATACCCTTAGTTTATATTCACACGTGACAGATTTGTTTCCTGTCAACTGTCCCATTCATGTGATTGATGCTTGCAGAAATACTTGAACATGCTGCGGAAACAACCCATTTCAGATGTATGGAATGGACTTTTCAGGTGCATAAATGCTGATGAACGTGCCGCTTGTGAACTTCGTCTTAGCCTCTGTTCACATCTGCATCTGTCATTTCCATTGCTCTGCTCCATTACAGGAGCAGAACAACGATCAGTTACATGAAAGACACATGTTACTGATTGTGCCATCATTTTCCCAGACAAAAAGGCGATGCATGCTGCGCTACTTTGACCGTGATTTTTGCCAAAATCTACTACAGAGGCTCACAGGTGTAAGCATAGCTGCCCATAGGGCTGCCCATACATTTTAGATAGCTGTTGGCCGAACACTCGTTTGTCCGACAGCTATTCCTCCCAACTCCCCCAAACACATGCATGCTTGGTTTGGCTGAGTGTGCAGATGTTCACTAGGAGAAAGCCGCTGCCAGAGGAGCCGCCAAAATCTACGTGCTTGGCCCACATATATCTAATGTGTATGGGCAGTTTAAAGGCTATGTACACCTTTGAAATGTTTTTGGTTTTTTTAAGTGTGATCAGTGCGTTTTGTGCAACTTTCCAAATACTTTATATTAAAAAATGTTTACTTTTTGAGATACATCTACTTTGTATCCTGTATACAGAGCAACTGTATGTAGCGCTGAAACCTGTATCTGTCAGGTCAGCCACACTGATGGGTTCAGTGTCAGCGGGTCCTGCGTGTGACAGAGCTGTTACCGATCTTATCTAACTTCATAACTTACTGCTTGAAAAAAAGCTCATCGCTATTTTTGGAATAAACAAATCACTTTTTTCACTGAGTGCTACTTGACCTCGGCCTTTAACCTCTTCCCGCCCTGCTCCGCAATAGTACGTCCTGCAGAGGGGTTGCTTCCCGCATCAGGACGTACAGTTGCGGAGCGGTTCCCGACACACACTGTCCTACCTGACAGAGTCCGGGAACCGGGAGGTCAGCTGTCCCTGACAGCTGACACTCCAGCCTTGCCGGTCAGCGGACCATCACCGCTGATTTCGGCAATTAACCCCATAAATGCGGCGACGATTGCGTTCGCCATGTTTAAGGGGTTTGAAGCACATCGGCAGCCCCCACGAAGTGATTGTGGGGGCTGCCGATGCTTGTCGTGGCAATCGGAGGTCAGACAATGACCTCCGGGTTGCCATGTACGGAAGCCTCGGAGGAACAGCCTCCTGCCGGTCCTCCAAGGCTTCCTGTCATTGTGACTGTCACGTCACAATGACAGTTGGAATGCATTACACTACGTAGGTAGTGTAATGTATTCCAGCAGCGATCAGAGCTGCAAGTCTAAGTGTCCCCTAGTGGGACAAGTGAAAGAAGTAAAAAAAAAAGTAATAAAAATGTTTTCAAAAAGTTTTTTTTTTTTTTAGTTAAACAGTTAGTGTATAATAAATTAGATTCTAATTTATAACATTTCCCAGTGCTGGTCACTAGATGGAGCAATTGCCAAAATTGCAGCATTGGCATGTGGTAAAGCCACCACATTGCTTTATGCTGCAAAATTTGAGAAAACACACTCGCTCTAGTGAGCTCACAGAATCCCCCCTCCCTTATCCTGGCTAGTGCCAGGAGAAAGGAGGGGATTGAACGGTCAAACCTCCTACACTGTGTGTCGCCATTTTTTGAGCGAACACACCGTGTAGTAGGTTTACATACAGTAGTAAACACACAGTAAAACACGTACATACACAGAAATAACTTACCTGCTCCTGCCGCCGCCGCTCCCTCCGGTCCATCCGCTCCGTCTGCTCCCTCCGCTCCAAGTGCTTGCATTAGAACACAAGTCCGGAAGCCGCGACCAGAAGTAGTAATCTTACTGTCCGGCCGCGGCTTCCGGTCCACAAGAAAATGGCGCCGGACGTCGCTCGGCCGAAGACCTTCCATTTGGACTGACGACGTACAGCATAGTGAATGGAACGGGTGCCGTTCGCATTCACTATGGGGTTGTATGTGCCGTATTCCATGTCTGTATGTGTCGTTAATCGACACATACAGAGATGAAGAAAAAAATGGCAGCCCCCATAGACAAGAAAAAGTGCAAAAATAAAAAAAAGTAAAACACACACACACACAAATATTTTTTTTTTAAAATAAAACACTAAAAGCAAATTGATATAAAAAAAAAAAAAACTTTCACGACACCCTTCCTTTAATTCCTGTGAAACGCCTAAAGGGTTCAAACACTTTGTGAATGCTGATTCGAATACCTTGAGGGGTGCAGTTTTCAAAATGGGGTGACTTCTGGGGATTTTCTAATATATAAGGCTCTCAAAGCCACCTCAGAACTGAACTGGACTGAAACTTGTAAATAACTCATGAAAGAATAAAGTCGCGTTAAAACCAAGCACACCATTGTTTTTCTTGTGAAATTCTCGATAAGTTTGATGTGTCACATGACCCTCTTCCCATTGAAAAAACTAAAGTTGGATACAAAATGGCCGACTTCAAAATGGCCGCCATGGTCAACACCCAGCTTGAAAAGTTTCCCCCCTCCCATATACTAATGTGCCACAAGCAGGAAGTTAATATCACCAACCATTCCCATTTTATTTAGGTGTATCCATATAAATGGCCCACCCTGTATATTAAACCTAGGACAGGTATCATTCTCTGTGTATCCCATACTATACAGATGTTTAGAAGTCAAGTACAGTCAGTGTAACAACATAAACTGGGGGAATCTATGTGAATAATTTAGTGACAATATTAACCCCTTCAAACACTTCCCTCCACGTGACGATAAAATCCTTCCCCAACTTTTTACCCCTTTTTTCATTTAAGCTTGCCCTTACTGGACTCTCTCTATTCGTGAACCTTCTTAACTCATGATACACCAAAGAAGTAACCCCTTTTATACAATTTCGTAAAATAATTCCTCTGATCCAAAACGTAATGAATTCTTTATCACATATTGCTTCCCACACGTGAACTATTTAAAAATAGTGCAAATACAGGAATCCGGATAAAACACCGAACTCCCTCTGTAAATTGTCCGAGGTTTTAATTGGCCCGTCAACAAATAAGTGTGATAATTTTGTAAAACCCCACTTCACCGAAAATTTACTATCGTCTACTTTTACAAATTGGTTACGTAATTCATTACCTCATATAGGTGTAAAAGAACTATACCTTAGTCCCAATTTAGGTTTCGCCGCACTCCATACCTTTTACATCACGCTAAAAACTTTATATCTAGCAGACATCTTACTAAGGCATCCTGCCTTAAAAGCCTGAAACATATTCTCCCTCTATACAGGGCCCCCCCCCCCCCCCGAATTCAAAATCAATCTATTTTGCGGCAGAGTATTCCCAATCAATGAGCTGTTGGATCCGCCAAGATAAGAAGTACAACCTAAAATCAGGTAGATCAAAGCCTCACAACCCACTACTGGACAACATAAATTTACTATATTTAAAGGGAACCTGTCACCAGAATTTTAGCTATAAAGCCAGCAATACCTGGTGAAAGTGGGTGAAAAATCATTGTCATCTAAGCTATAAATATGTTCTAAGTAAGCTCTGTAGCTTTAGTATTCCATTTTTCAGTGGTCCCACGCTGTATGCAAATGAGCAGAAAAGAGTCAAATCTTCATCTGAAAAGAGTCAGGTTTTCATTCCTCCAGCATCTCAGAGTGGACTCCACCTCCTTCTTTTTGATTGACAGCTCCTTAGCCAGTCAGGGCCGGACAGGTTGTGGCAGTGGGCGTGGTTAAGAAGTTGCATCCCAGAGGGAAAAATAATTACCATAAAAGGCGGGAAAAGTTTAAACGACTATATTTACTGACAGAGGAGGACTTCAGGAAAGAAGAGAACAGGAATGAACTCTGGACATCTGCGGCCATTGAGGGGTCAGGCGAGTTTAACATGTAAGATGTTGATGACAGGATCCCTTTAATACAAGTTTTCTTACCCCGTCATATGAGATAATTGACAATTGATTCCAGTATGTTATAAATCTTACCCGGAATCAAAACTGTGGAATTACCTAATATATGCAACACCATAGGTAAAATAACCATTTTGATCCGGGCAATCCCCGAGGCCCTGGACAGATGGAGGCGATTCCAAGTCTTAAACTTGCTTCCTAGAACACCCATTAGGGGAAAAATATTTAAAGATGTATAATCCGTTTTGAAAAAAAATAATACCTAGATAACGCATCTGATCAACAATTTGAAGACCTCCTATACCCTGATTACCGGAAACTATATTAGAAAAGGGGAGAAACATTGATTTAGACTAATTCATCTGGATGCCCGGGAAAATGCAGAATTCCTGATATACGCGGATGACCTGCTCCACATCTGACGACTGTCTAAGATACAGGAGCATGTCATCCGCGTACAAGGATATTTTTTCCTTCTCTGCCCCGAACAAAGCCCCCCTGATACCTGGATCTGCCCTTATCTTTAACCCCTTAATGACCGCCGATAAGCCTTTTCACGGCGGTCATTAGTGGGCTTTATTCTGATGCAATAGCCTTTTCACGGTGCTGCATCAGAATAAATAAACAGAGTAAGGAGCCGTTAAATCTCCAGGCTCTCGGCTATCATCCCTGCTCGAACAGGTGAGATCGATAACACCTCAATAGCGAGCGCCACATCTGAGTGGTTCTGGAGAGAGGGAAGATCGCCGAGTGTCTGTGTCTCCGATAGCAGCTGGGGGTGTAATAAAGGCCCCAGGTCTGCCTGTAGTGTATGCCTCCTAGGTCATGCCAGAGGCATGGCCTAGCAGATGCCTGTCCGTTTTAAAAGGACAGGCAGTAATACACTGCAATACAGAAGTATTGCAGTGTAATGTAAAAGCGATCGGAGGATCGCATATTAAAGTTCCCTAGTGGGACTAGCAAAAAAGTAAAAAAAAAGTTGAATAAAGTTACTAAAAAAAAAATGAATGAAAGCAAAATAGTTACACATATTTGGCATCGTCGCGTCCGTAACGACCCCGATTATAAAGCTATTACATTATTTAACCGGCACGGTGAACGACATAAAAAATAAAATACAATGGAAAAATTGCTGTTTTCTGTGAATCATGACTTTAAAAAAATTTGATAAAAAGTGATAAAAAAGTTGTGCTATTAAAAAATACAACTTGTCACGCAAAAAATAAGACCTTATGCAGCTATGTCGACGCAAAAATAAAAAAAGTTATAGCTCTTCGAATGGGACGATGGAAAAACTATAAAAATTGCTTGATCATTAGGGCCCAGAATGCAAGCAGGGGGAAGGGGTTAATGCCAGACATTCAATAACAATTGCAAACAAAAAAGGAGATAAAGGACATTCCTGACGGGTACCTCTGGCTCAAACAAAAAATGGTGAAATTATCTTACTCAAACCCACCTGAGCCCAGGGGGCCCTATACATGAGCTTGATTCAGAAGACAACATTTTCCCCAAACCTCAAAAGAACTGCCCACAAAAAAATCCCAATTTGCCGAATTAAACGCCCTAACGGCATCGGTTGAGAGAAGTCCCCCTTCCACCGCATAATTCCCTCTATACTGTAAATTAGTAAAGACTTTACGGAAATTGTAATTGATGGCTTTACCCGGAATGAAACCTGTCTGTTATAGAGGATATTATTCACCCAGAGGCCAACCGGTTCACAACCTTGGCTACCAACTTGATATCACAATTTAAGAGAGGGATCGGACGGTATGAGGATACAAAGAGGGGATCTTTATCTTTCTTCAAGATAAGAGAAATAAAAGCATCATTCATAGACTCTGGGAGTACCCCTTCCTTGAATGCTTCATCCATTGTCCCCAGGAACTCCCCCAGAATCTGCTCTTGATACTTAGACAAGAATTCATATGGAATTCCATCCAGCCTAGGGAACTTTTCCCGTAGCTCTTGTGTAATAGCTGCATCAAATTCGACCTATGACAAAGGCACCTCCAGAGCTTTCCTCTGATATTCTGGGAAACGCTATTTTATCCAAATAGGAATTCAACTGATCCAACGTACAAGTATCCTCAGATGCATATACTTCTTCATAGAAGGAAGCTAATTTGTCGGCAATTCGTACGGCATCCGTAATAATTTCCCCCAAATTTCCTCTAATCGCAACTATTTCCGACTGCCCCCTCTGATTTTTCACGCAAGATGACAACAAATTTCCAACTCTACCCTCTTCCAAATAATATTCACATTTTTCTCCAAGTATCCCGGCCTTAGAAACTCATCGTACCGATTTTGAGATGCCCACCATACCACTGCCGTATCATCTGATGGACAACGGGTGTACTCCTCCTCTGCTCTATTTACATCCTGCCTCAAGGAGTCTACCACCCATCTCTCTCTCCTGTTCTTCTTAATATTTCTCTTTTTATAGAATCCTCCCACATAAGCTATGAAGGTGTCCCAAATTACTCTTCTAGATGCGGTCCCCTTATTGATCTGGAAAACTCTATAAACTGAACTAAAGCTTCCACTTCTCGTTCCATCCCAAGAATTAAAGAGGGGGAGATATATGCTCTCACAGTACTACCCCGCATTTTGGTCTCAATTTCAACAAGCAATGGGGAATGATCCGACAGGCCTTTTGCTTCATATTCCACTCTCTTGACTAAGCCCATCATTTGTTTATTTGCCAGAGCCAAGTCAATTCAAGAGAGGGATTCTGAGGTCTTAGAATAGCAAGAGAACTGAAACTGAAATCGTCCACTAGGACCTCATGAATCTGAACCAGAATACTCACTCCTCTAGAAAAGGACGAATAGACGGAGTGGTACATATAGGAAACCCACCCCCTAGATAAACGATGGAAGAAGATGGGTCACCTGCAAACAAATCACAGTGGGAAGATAATTTTGGATTCAATTAAAAACATAAGTTTATTGGCCATAAGTTTATTGTTCCATGATACAATTTGAAAACTCTAAAAAAAAAAAAATAGGGACAAACAATAATCAAACCACATCCCCTCCCTTGTTCGCCAGGTCCAGCCCCCCCCCTACTACTCCCTCTCCCAGCAGCCCCCCAGAAGCCAATATCTACTTTCCAGGCAACTCCTTAACCTGGCATTAGCCCTTCCCCTAGCCTGCCCCCTAACTCCATATCAAAATACCACATTTTCTGTATCTACACTGCCTGCTTGATAGTGTAACTAAGCACCCACTTGCCTTCCTATATTGTGTTACCAGACCACTTTTTTTATCCACCATTAAATCCCGTAGACATATCACCCCACATCTTATTTCTAACATTCTCCAGCAATCAAAATTCCTTAGAACAGTCACATAGAGTCTATCCAGGCAACAAACAGCTCTTCTAATGGAAAACCCTTAGGCTGGGTTCACACACCCTATTTACGGACGTAATTCGGGCGTTTTAGAACCGAATTACGTCCGAAAATACGGCTCCAAAGCGGCAGCAAACATCTGCCCATTCATTTGAATGGGTTTTACGATGTTCTGTGCCGATGGTCATTTTTTTTACGCGCCGCTGTCAAAAGACGGCGCGTAAAAAAGACGCCTGCGTCAAAGAAGTACCTGTCACTTCTTGAGACGTAATTGGACCCGTTTTCCCTTGACTCCATGTAAAAACAGCTCCAATTACGTCCGTAATGGACGCAGCAAAAAGCGCCTGCACATGCCATTACGTCTGAAATTCTGGAGCTGCTTTCTCCTGAAAACAGCTCCGTAATTTCAGCCGTATCGGACGCTGCCGTGTGAACATACCCTTATGCTCCATGCACAAAACCGTGTTTTTCATCAGTAATTACGGACCCATTCATTTCTATTGGCCATGGACACCTTTCAGTATTTTTACTGATGGGTGTCCGTGCTGAAATAATTATAGAACCTGTCCTATTCTTGTCAGTAATTACGGCAAGGATTCTCCCATAGAAGTCTATGGGAGCTTCCGTAAATACGGATGGCTACGGATATGACATCATTTGCATCCTCCTTTTGTTTACGGATCCGTATGTACGGATGCAAAACAGAACATATTTACGGACACCCTTCCGAATATACGGATGAAATACGGATCTGTATTTACAAACAGTATTTCGGGATAGATGAAAATACGGTTGTGTGTATGGGACCTTAGAGTCCATCCAGATGGTTGCCTCCACAGAGGAGGAAAAAAAATAAAAGTTCACCCCTCACGTATCACTGGTAACTTTGCCGGGAATAACAAGAAATATTGTAGCTAAGCTTTTCCCAGACGTTTCTTAATTTCAACTAACTTATTTTTGGTAGTGGCCATTGAATAGTCTGGAAAAAGCATTATCTGGGCTTCATTTACCACCATATTCTCCATTGATCGTGCATTTCTTAGGATTATATCCTGATCTCCTGCACAGAACAGCTTGACCAGAAAATAGATAGTACTCAGATTAGGGCAATTCATTAATTAATAATCAATTACGGCTTATAATAAATGTATATATATCTATAAAATCATATATATACATATACACACATTTAGATAAAATAATTTCTTCCTATATTTTACAGTTCTATTAATTCTAGATACTAATTGATTAATTGTTAGGGTCGTTCATAAATTTATTGATCAATTGATTAGGACTTTTTCTTTACTTTTATTAAAATTGTTACAAAAAAGAAGTGTAAAAAAATACATTAAAAAATGTCACGCAAGTGATATACTGCTGAAGAGGCATTTGCTCTCTTGGATTCTGATAGCGAAAGTGCTGTATCAGATGACAATAGTCCCTTCCAGGGTTTTGACGACAGTGACATAGACAGCACTGAAAGCGATGGAGAATCTGGTCCATCTGATAAACATCTGAGGTGCAGTGACAGTCCGCCACAAGGACCTAGTAGGCATGCACATCAGGATATTGACAATGTCTGACGTGCCAAGTACAAGTGAGGTAGTGCAAGACATTTCACAGGATCCACCAGGCCAAATTATTATTCCCTCAGAAATCGCATCTCTCAGATGGGAGCCTCCAAATTCTGCCACCCCATTCCTGCCAGATTTTAATGCCGTCCCTGGAATTAATGTCAATGTGGAGGGTTTCAGCCCAATTGATTTTTTTCAGCTTTTTATAAGCGATGATTTATTAGAGCACATTGTTTTTCAGACAAACATATATGCCAGTCCGTATTTAGAAAAAAACCCTCAGTCATCTTATGCCAGACGAAATGTGTGGACCCCAACAAATTTTAACGAAAAAAAGAAATTTTTAGCTCTAACGCTGGCAATGGGTCTAGTCAGAAAATCGACCATCAGATCATACTGGGCCTCATGCTCGGTGCACTGTACTCCCACCTTTTCCGCAGTGATGAGCAGAAATCGTTATGAAATCCTTTTGAGATTTCTCCATTTTAACGATAATAATAATTGCCCACAAAACAATGCTGCAGACTTTGACCGGCTCTATAAAATCAGACCTCTTCTCAGCATGTTTTCAGATACATTTTTGACTCTCTATACCCCCACACAAATCATCTCAATAGACGAATCCCTGGTAAAATTTAAAGGGAGGCTTCATTTCAAGCAATATCTCCCTGGAAAGAGGGCTCGATACGGAGTAAAATTATATAAAATGTGTGAAAGCCGGCTATACATCTGCTTTTAGGATCTATGAGGGCAAGAATCCAAAGCCAAGTCCACTTGGTTGCCCTCCGAACATGGGGACAAATGGCAAAATTGTGTGGGAGCTAATCAGCCCATTTCTGCAAAAGGGGTCTAAACTGTACACGGACAATTTTTATAGTAGTATACCCCTTTTTAAAAGTCTGCAGACACAAAATACGGGGGCTTGTGGGACCATTCGAAAAAAATCGTCTGGGCTTCCCACAAACACTTGGCAGCCTTAAATTAAAAAAGGGGGAGTCAATTTTTTCCCCCCTCACATCCACTAGATTGTGAAGATAAAAGACTCACAAAGAGCCATTTTGTGTCCACTATTCCCTCAATGGAGAACGGAAAATATCCCCAAAGAGCATGCCGTGTGTGCTCCAAGAGGGGCAAAAGAAGTGACACTCGCTATTTTTGTCCAGACTGCCCTTCAAAGCCAGCCCTATGTATCTATGAATGCTATAAAATGTACCACACAGTGCATCATTTTTAATACCTTTTTCTTTTGATCTGACTGAAAGTGATCGTTTTGGTACTAACAATATTGTACATGTCTTCTCTAGTCCCATTTATACAGCCTTGTTACAGATTTCCAAATAGTTTCCAATTTACTAATGTAGGCCTTATCCATACTTCATTAGCCTGTTTTATATTCATAATAATAAAAAAACACTAAATACAATATACCCCTCATTGAATACTCTAAATGGTGGTAGTGTTTTGGAGTGATCCAGAATAAATAGGCCCATCCAATGAAAATTTGCCAGTAGCACATGCTGAGCACAAATTAAAATGTTCACTCTACACAATTAAATGCACCCTAAACACATTAAAATGCTCACTACACCCCTAGATTAATAACTTAAGGGGTATTATTTCAACACCTTTGTGTCTCTGTAATCATGGCACAATGCAGTAAATGTCACCAAATGTTGCACGGTGCAGTTTCCATTCTGAGTCTTGCCGTTGTGCCCAGGCAGCAGATAAGGTCCATATGTGGGGTATTGCCGTATCTGGGAGAAATTAGTTAATAAATTGTGTTTTTCTTTTTTCTTTTGTTGCTTGCAAAAAGGAAACATTTTTAGGTAAATCTACATATTTTTAGAAAAAATAAATAAATACATTTCTTGGCCCAACGCTAATAATTTTCTGTGAAAAAACTGTAGCGTCCAAATGCGCACTACACCCCTAGATGAATTCTTTGAGGGGTGTAGTTTCCAAAATGGGGTCACTAATCAGGGGTCTCTACTATACTGGTACCTCAGAAGCTGTTCAAACATGACATGGCATCCAAAAACTATTCCACTAAAATCTTAGCTGCAAAAAAGCTAAATGGCGGTCCTTCCACTTTGAGCCCTGCCATGTGCAGAAACAGCAGTTTATAACCACATACGGGGTATTGCCATACTCAGGAGAAATTGGCGGTCCTTCCACTTTGAGCCCTGCCATGTGCAGAAATAGCAGTTTATAACCACATACGGGGTATTGCCATACTCAGGAGAAATTGCCTAACAAAATTTGGTATTTTATTCTCTTTCAAAAAGAAAAGTGTTTAGTCAAAACTACATTTTATTGGAAAAAATATATTTTTTTTATTTTACAGCCCAATTCAAATGAATTCTGTGAAATACCTGTGGGGTCAAAATGATAACAACACACATAGATGAAGTCCTTGAGGAGTATAGTTTCCAAAATGGGGTGAATTCTGGTGGGTTTCCATTGTTCTGGTACCCCTGGGGCTCGGCAAGTGCAACATGGCACCAAAAAAACATTCCAGCAAATCTGCACTCCAAATGGCGCTCCTACGCTTCTGGGCCTTGCTGTGGGTGCAATCAGCAGTTTATTACCAAATATGGAGTATTGCCGTAATCAGGAGAAATTTCTTCACAAATGTTGGGGTGCTTTCTCCTTTATTCCTTGTAAAAATTAAAAATGTCTATGTTATTTCCTGAAAAAATATAGGTTTTAATTTTCACAGACTAATTCCAATAAATTCAGCAAAGATCCTGTGGGGTCAAAATGCTAATTATACCCCTAGATAAATTCATTGAGGGGTGTCGTTTCCAAAGTGGGGTCACTTTTGGGGGGTTTCCACTGTTTTGGTCCCTCCAGGGCGTTGCAAATGCGACATGGCACCGAAAACCATTCCAGCAAAATCTGAACTACAAAATCCAAATGGCGCTCCCTCCCTTCTGAGCCCCGCTGTGAGTCCAAACAACAGTTTGTTACCAAATATGGGGTATTGCCGTAATCAGGAGAAATTTCTGTACAAATGTTGGGGTGCTTTTTCTCCTTTATTCCTTGTAAAAATTAAAAATGTCTGATTCTTCAGAAGAAATGTAGATTTTTATTTTCACAGACTAATTCCAATAAATTCAGCAAAAAACCTGTGGGGTTAAAATGTTCACTATACTACTAGATAAATTCCTTGAGGGGTGTAGTTTCTAAAATGGGGTCACTTTTTGGGGTTTTCCACTGTTCAGGCACCAGAAGACCTCTTCAAACCTGACACGGTGCCTAAAATATATTGTAATTAAAAGGAGGCCCCAAAATCCACTAGGTAGCTTTGCTTCTGAGGCCGATGCTTCAGTTCAGTAGCACAATAGGGCCACATGTGGGATATTTCTAAAAACTGCAGAATCTGGGCAATAAATATTGAGTTGCGGTTCTCATGTAAAACCTTCTGTGAAATTTTATTATTACAAATAAATTTCTGCAAAAAAAATTTAATTTGTACATTTCAGCTCTACTTTGCTTTAATTCCTGTGAAACGCCTAAGGGGTTAAAAAACTTTCTTAATGCAGTTTTGAATAATTTGGGGGGGTGCAGTTTTTAAAATGGGGTGCACTTTTTAAAATGGGGTGATTTATGGGGAGTTTCTAATATATAAGGCCCTCAAAGCCACTTTAGAACTGAACTGGTCCATGAAAAAACAGGTTTTGGAAATTGTTGCTAAACTTATAAGCCTTGTAACGTCTTGGAAAAATAAAAGGACGTTCAAAAAATGATGCAAACATAAAGTAGACATATGGGAAATGTTAACTAGTAACTATTGTGTGTGGTATTACTATCTGTTTTACAAACAGATACATTTAAATTTAGAAAAATGCTAATTTTTGCACATTTTCTATAAATTTTGGTATTTTTCACAAATAAATACTAATACTAATTTATCAACCACATTTTTTCACTGACGTAAAGTATAATATGTTACGAGAAAACGATCTCAGAATCGCTTGGATAGGTAAAAGCATTCCGGAGCTATTACCACATAAAGTGACACGTCAGATTTGAAAAAAATCGGCTGCGTCCACAAGGCCAAAAGGGGTTAAACGGGACCCTGTGAGCCCTTTCCACAACAGACTTTGGATGACACTACCTCGCCTAACCTCTCCAGCAGCCAATTTGTAATATATTCTCAGCAATTTTGTCCTTCTATCCCCTCAGGGAATCCCTCTGTGTCAACCAGTTCACTAGCAGAATTTTTCACATCTCTCTCCAAAATAGCGATCTTAGATTTTAAAGTGGTCACCGTATCCTCAAGAGAAGAGACCCTTACTTCCGCTTCCTCCAGCCTCTTTCATTTTAGAAAGGTCATCTTTAAAGAGGCTCTGTCACCAGATTTTGCAACCCCTATCTGCTATTGCAGCAGATCGGCGCTGCAATGTAGATTACAGTAACGTTTTTATTTTTAAAAAACGAGCATTTTTGGCCAAGTTATGACCATTTTTGTATTTATGCAAATGAGGCTTGCAAAAGTACAACTGGGCGTGTTGAAAAGTAAAAGTACAACTGGGCGTGTATTATGTGCGCACATCGGGGCGTGTTTACTACTTTTACTAGCTGGCCGTTCTGACGAGAAGTATCATCCACTTCTCTTCAGAACGCCCAGCTTCTGGCAGTGCAGACACAGCCGTGTTCTCGAGAGATCACGCTGTGACGTCACTTCCCCAGGTCCTGCATCGTGTCAGACGAGCGAGGACACATCGGCACCAGAGGCTACAGATGATTCTGCAGCAGCATCGGCGTTTGCAGGTAAATCGATGTAGCTACTTACCTGTAGTAAGTAGCTGATGCTGCTGCAGAATCAACTGTAGCCTCTGGTGCCGATGTGGCCGACACGATGCAGGACCTGTGAGTGACGTCACAGATCTGCACTGCCAGAAGCTGGGCGTTCTGAAGAGAAGTGGATGATACTAGTAAAGTAGTAGTAAAAGTAGTAAAAGTAAAAGTAGTAAAAACGCCCCGATGTACGCACATAATACACGCCCAGTTGGACTTTTACTTTTCAACACGCCCAGTTGTACTTTTGCAAGCCTCATTTGCATAAATAAAAAAATGGCCATAACTTGGCCAAAAATGCTCGTTTTTTAAAAATAAAAACGTTACTGTAATCTACATTGCAGCGCCTATCTGCTGCAATAGCAGATAGGGGTTGCAAAATCTGGTGACAGAGCCTCTTTAATAAGACTCGTATCCGCCTGTACGCCCCCTATTTGGACAGTTAGCCCCGCAATGGACCCCTCCAGATTTTTTAAGAGTCTGAAGAATTGCCTTCATAAGGGTCTTGAACAATGGGTCATAACATTCGCCCTCTCCATACAAACTCTCTAACTCCTCCCCTGCCATAATACAATGCTCTTCCAAGTTACTCTGTTTCCCTCTAGAAGTCACAGAAGGGGGGAGGATAGGAACTCTGCCTCCAGTGCCCACACGGTATCTTTTGGTTGCTGGAAAATTATTTTTGTCATGTCTCTTTGGAGGCATATCTGCACCAAAAATACAATCTGACTGGAGTCAAAGATCAGACCACTTTCCACTGAGTACTAAACACAGACAATAACATAGAAAGTCCACTTTGAGTAGAGATAATCAGCATTACTAGCAACTGTAAAAATGTAAAAATAGGGTGGGGAAAAAAAAGCAGCAGAAAGCAAGTAGCAGATACAGTCAGGCAGGCAACCGTGTATAAATCAGCATATATTAGGATAAACTCTGATATTGATAGGAACGATCTCACCTGTCCTGGTTTTGAACTCCTTAGGATCCTGGACATATACAAGGATGTAGGAATGCAACCATGCATGCCTCGATGATAAATACAAAAATGGTGACAGGAGAGGCAAAGTTGGAGTGCAGATAAAAACTTTGACCTACATAGTTACATAGTTACATAGTTTGTACGGTTGAAAAAAGACACATGTCCATCAAGTTCAACCAAGGGATGGGAAAGGTGAAGTGGGATTGGAAAGGGGAAGTAAAAAATTTCTACACATAGCAGTTAAAGAGGCTCTGTCACCAGATTTTGCAACCCCTATCTGCTATTGCAGCAGATAGGCGCTGCAATGTAGATTACAGTAACGTTTTTATTTTTAAAAAACGAGCATTTTTGGCCAAGTTATGACCATTTTCGTATTTATGCAAATGAGGCTTGCAGAAGTACAACTGGGCGTGTTGAAAAGTAAAAGTACAACTGGGCGTGTATTATGTGCGTACATCGGGGCGTGTTTACTACTTTTACTAGTTGGGCGTTCTGACGAGAAGTATCATCCACTTCTCTTCAGAACGCCCAGCTTCTGGCAGTGCAGATCTGTGACGTCACTCACAGGTCCTGCATCGTGTCGGCACCAGAGGCTACAGTTGATTCTGCAGCAGCATCAGCGTTTGCAGGTAAGTCGATGTAGCTACTTACCTGCAAACGCCGATGCTGCTGCAGAATCATCTGTAGCCTCTGGTGCCGATGTGTCCTTGCTCGTCTGACACGATGCAGGACCTGTGAGTGACGACACAGCGTGATCTCTGGAGAACACGGCTGTGTCTGCACTGCCAGAAGCTGGGCGTTGTGAAGAGAAGTGGATACTTCTATACACAACGCCCAGCTAGTAAAAGTAGTAAACACGCCCCGATGTACGCACATAATACACGCCCAGTTGTACTTTTGCAAGCCTCATTTGCATAAATACGAAAATGGTCATAACTTGGCCAAAAATGCTCGTTTTTTAAAAATAAAAACGTTACTGTAATCTACATTGCAGCGCCTATCTGCTGCAATAGCAGATAGGGGTTGCAAAATCTGGTGACAGAGCCTCTTTAATATTTTTTTGTTCTAGGAAATTATCTAAGCCTTTTTTAAAGCCATCTACTGTCCCTGCTGTGACCAGCTCCTGCGGTAGGCTATTCCATAGATTCACAGTTCTCACAGTAAAGAAGGCTTGTCGCCTCTGCAGGTTGAACCTTTTTTTCTCCAGACGGAGGGAGTGCCCCCTTTTTTTTTGAGGGGGTTTTACATGGAACAGGATTTCACCATATTATTTGTATGCGCCATTCATATATTTATATAAGTTAATCATGTCCCCCCTTAGTCGTCTTTTCTCAAGGCTAAATAGGTTTAGTTCTTTTAATCTTTCCTCATAACTCAGATTCTCCATGCCCCTTATTAGCTTCGTTGCTCTTCTTTGTATTTTTTCCAACTCCAGGGCATCCTTTCTATGAACTGGAGCCCAGAACTGGACTGCATATTCTAGATGAGGCCTCAATAATGCTTTGTAAAGTGGTAATATTACATCCCTGTCCCGCGAGTCCATGCCTCTTTTGATACACGACAATATTTTGCTGGCCTTTGAAGCAGCTGATTGACACTGCATGCTGAAATTTAGTTTATGATTTACAAGTACACCCAGATCCAGTGTAGCTCCCCCTAGGACATATGATGCTTGCAGGTTTTTCGTACCCAGATGCATAACTTTACATTTATCTACATTAAACTTCATTTGCCAAGTGGACGCCCAAACACTTAGTTTGTTTAAATCTGCCTGCAATTCACAAACATCTTCCATAGTCTGAACTATATTGCATAGCTTGGTGTCATCTGCAAAAATAGAAATAGTGCTATTAATCCCATCCTCTATATCATTAATAAATAAGTTGAATAATAGTGGTCCCAGCACTGAACCCTGGGGTACACCACTTATAACTGGGGACCATTCAGAGTAGGAATCATTGACCACAACTCTCTGTATATGGTCCTTGAGCCAATTCTCAATCCAATTACAAACTATACTTTCTAAACCTATAGTCCTTAATTTACCCATTAGATGTCTATGAGGGACAGTGTCAAATGCCTTTGCAAAGTCCAAAAACACTATATCCACAGCGGCCCCTCTGTCTAGGCTTCTGCTTACCTCTTCATAAAAACAAATCAGGTTGGTTTGACAGCTTCTGTCCTTTGTAAAACCATGCTGGCTGTCACTCATAATACTATTTATTGTCACATAATTCTGTATATAGTCCCTCAATAGCCCCTCAAACATTTTCCCCACAATTGATGTTAAGCTTACTGGTCTATAATTACCCGGCGAAGACCTAGAGCCCTTTTTGAAAATAGGCACAACATTTGCCCTGCGCCAGTCCCTTGGCACTATACCACTCATGAGAGACTCTCTAAATATTATGAAGAGGGGGACAGAAATAACTGAACTAAGCTCTTTAAGAACTCTAGGGTGTAACCCATCTGGTCCCGGGGCCTTGTGTACATTTATTTTATTTAATTTAGCTTGGACCATATCTACATTCATCCAATTCAGTATATCAACTGATATATTAACAGCACCGGCAGCGGCTACATCAGCTGCTCCTTCTTCTGTTGTATATACAGAGCGGAAGAACCCATTTAGTAACTCTGCCTTCTCTTGATCCCCTGTGACCAACTCCCCATTACCACTATCTAAGGGTCCTACATGTTCAGACCTGGGCTTTTTTGCATTTATATGCTTGAAGAATTTTTTAGGATTTGTTTTACTATCCTTGGCCACCTGCCTTTCATTTTGTATTTTTGCTGATTTTATTACCTTTTTACAGATTTTATTAAGCTCTTTATATTTTACAAAGGCTGCAGATGTACCCTCAGATTTGTATTTTTTAAATGCCCTTTTTTTGTCATGTATTACCCCTTCCACAGAAGGTGTAAGCCATGTGGGTTTTAATTTTAGTAGTTTATACTTGTTACCTATAGGAATACATTTTGCACTATAATTACCCAAAGTAGATTTGAAAATCTCCCATTTATAATTTGTACCATTATTTGACATTAGTTCTTCCCAGCCTATATCCTGAATTGCCGCCCTCATCCTGGGGAAATTGGCTTTCTTAAAATTAAATGTTTTTGCCCTCCCAGCCTGCGTTTGTTTTTTACAGTATAGGTAAAATATAACTATATTATGATCACTGTTACCAAGGTTTTCACGAACATTGACATTCCCAACAAGCTCTGCATTATTAGAAATGACCAGATCCAACAGAGCTTCACCTCTAGTCGGGTCTTCCACAAACTGGCACATAAAATTTTCCTGCAACAGGTTGAGGAAATGTCTCCCCTTTGCAGTTGAAGCCGAACCATGACACCAATTAATATCCCGATAATTAAAATCTCCCATTATCACAACAGTACCCGCCTGACCTACCTTAGCATGCAAGCTATTAGTAATATCAAGGGGTAGGAGAGCCAGCAGACCAAGCTAGAAAGCCGAGGATTAAAGCAAGCTACAGGGAGTAGCATGTGGCAGCAGCAATGTTAGTAGCAGCATTACTCCGGCCAAATCAGTTTGCCAGCTACATCAAATAGCAGCGGCTGAGTCTGGAGCAGCATAGCAGTGCATCACAGGACAGAAGAGGCAGGGGTCGGAGCTTTGACCGACGCACCCGGTCACATGCCTGCTCATTCTAGAATCCCTGCTGTTGACGCCCACTTGTCTAATAAAGGCTCATCTACATAATTAGAAAAAAAAAAGCTCATAACTTTTAAGAGAATAAAGGTTTTGGGACACAATTTTCACTATCATTATCAGTGTGACAGTGCCTATTAGATTAGCTACTACATAGGGCATTACTAAACTAGTGACAGATCCTCTTTAACCCCTTCCCGCCATTTCACGTAGTTACGTGATGGGAGATGGTCTTTTCCCGCAACTCCACGTAACTGTACGTGAAACAGATGGAGCTGGCTCAGGAGCTGAGCCAGCGACATCACCGCAGGGTGACAGCTGTATGTTACAGCTGGCACCCTGGGGTATCGGTCAGGACCGGAGCTAGCATCAGATCCGACCGATTAACCCCTCACATGCTGCGTTCAATAGAGATCGCAGCATGTGAGGAGTTTATATCCACCGGAACCCCAGCAACGTGATCGCTGGGTTGCCGGTGGCTGCAAAGGCGATCGGAGGGCTAATGCTTACCTCCCGGTCCGCCAGTAACGGAATCCTCCTATGCCCCGTCGTCGGCGGGGCCCAGGAGGCTTCCGGTACCATTAGCAAGATGGCGCCGGCTCAGCTTCCGGCTCAGAAGCTGAGCCGGTGTCATCAGCAGTGGGTGTCCGCTGTATGTTACAGCGGACACCCCGATCTATCGCCAGGAACCGGAGCTAGCTCCGATTCCTGGCATTAACCCCTTCGATGCAGCGATCCATTGTGATCGCTGCATCCTAGAGGTTTGTAGCAAAATCGGCAGCCTTGCCATGCGATGGCAAGGCTGGCGACTGCTACTATGGCAACAGGAGCCCATAACAATGGCCTCCTGTCTGCCATTACGTAAGCTGATTAGGCTCCGCCCGGAGGCGGAGCCTGATCCGCTTGCTGTCAGTGAACAACTGACAGTTCTAATACATTGCACTACATAGGTAGTGAAATGTATTAGAACATCAAACAAACAGTTGGACCTTCAAGTCCCCTAGTGTGACTAAATAAAAGTGTAAAAAAAATTGTAAAAAAAGTAAAAATAAAAGTTGTAAAAAATACAATAAAAGTTTAAAATAATAACACAATCGCCTTTTTTCCCTTATCAAGTCATTTATTATTGAAAAAAATAATAAAGCCATACATATTTGGTATCGCTGTGACCGTAACGACCTTAACTATAAAAATATTATGTTATTTATTCCGCACAGTGAACGCCGTAAAAAAAAACTAAAAAATACTGACATAATTGCTATTTTTTGGTCACTTTGTCTTCCAAAAATTGAAATAAAAAGTGAACAACAAGTCGCATGTACCCCAAAAATGGTGTCTATAAAAACTATAACTCGTCTCGCTAAAAACAAGCCCTCATACAGCTCCGTCGACAAAAAAATTAAAATGGTTATGGCTCTCACAACTTGGCGACAGAAAAAATCCATTCTCTTTACAAAAGTTATTTTATTGTGCAAAAAGTAGTAAAACATAAAAAGTGCTATAAATTAGGTATCACCGGAATCGGACTGACCCGCAGAATAAAGGTAACATGTAATTTATAACCCATGGTGAATGCTGTATAAAAAGAATTTAAAAAATATGCCAGAATTGCTGTTTTTTGGTCACCCTGCCTCCCAAAAAAAAAGGATAACAAGTGATCAAAAAGTCACATGTACCCCAAAATGGTACCAATAAAAACTCCAGCTCGTCCCGCAAAAAAAACAGCCATCATACCACTACGTCTATGAAAAAATAAAATTAGTTAAGGCTCCAATAAGCCAGGAAATAAAAATATGCAGTTGTGCCGGCCCGAGGGGAACGTTTCTTCTGTTTCAAGTGGCGAATTATCAAGGCCCCTAAAATTAGGGAACCAGGAAGGGGAGGGCCCAAACATATCTGCTGGAAGGGTGCCCGTATTATACCAGAACAACACTTCCCAGCAAAATTCCTCAAACTGCAAAGATCCCGAGTGTGGACCAAAAGGGGAATAAGTTAAAGACCATTTATTAGTGCGACACCAGCCTGTGCAGAAAGGATTGTGTCACAGCGTAACACACATCTATGGATCATTTTATTGTTTTTTTTATCCCATTATTATATTACCTGACTATGCCCCTTATATACTCCGCCCGGCTTACATGTACCCCCACATTATAAACGGAAACACCAGTAAGACTCGAAACAAAACTACTACAAGCAAAATCCACGCTACAAAAGTCAAATGGCGCTACCTCCCTTCTGTACCCCACAGTATGCTCAAACAGCAGTTTACTTCCACATATATGGCATCGCCATACCGGGAGAACCCTTTAACAATTTTTGGGGTGTGTGTCTCCAGTGGCACAAGCTGGGCGCCACATATTGGCATATCTATGGAAAAAAAATCCCATTTTCACTCTGCAACATCGTGTGCACACCAATTTCTGCCAATCACCTGTGGGGTTAATATGCACAGTCAACCCCTAGGTGAATACCTTGAGGGGTGTAGTTTCCAAAATGGGGTCACTTCTGTTTTGGTCCCACAGGGACTTTGCAAATGTGACATAGCGCCCAGAAACCAATCCTGCAAAATCTGTACACCAAAAGCCAAATGGCGCTCCTTCCCTTCTGAGCCCTACTCTGTGCCCAAACAGCAGTTTATGACCACATATGTGGTATTGCCGTACACAGGAGAAGTTGCTTTACAAGTGTTGGGGTGCTTTTTTTCATCTATTTGTTGAGAAAATGAAACATTTTCAGCTAAAACTACGTCTTATTGAAGAAAAAGGATTTTTTTTATTTTCACTGCCCAATTCTAATAAAATCTATGAAACATCTGTGGGGTCAAAATGCTCACTACACCCCTAGATGAATTCCTCAAGGGGTGCAGTTTCATGAATCGAGTCACGTTTGGGGAGTTTCCACTGTGCTGATACCTTAGGAGCTTTGCAGAAGTGACATGGTGTCAAGAAACCATTCCAGCAAAATCTGTGCTCCAAAAGCCAAATGGCGCTCCTTCTCTTCTGATCCTTGCCGTATGCCCAAACAGCAGTTTATAACCACAAATGGGGTATTGCCGTACTCCAGAGAAGTTGCTTTACAAATGTTGGGGATCTTTTATTCCTTTATTTGTTGAGAAAATGAAAAATTTTAAGCTAAAGCTACGTCTTATTGGAAACAAAGGATTTTTGTTTTATCTTCACTTCCCAATTCTAATAAAATCTATGAAACCCCTGTGGGTTCAAAATGCTCACTACACCCCTAGATGGATTCTTCAAGGGGTATAGTTTCCTAAATGGAGTCACTTTTTTGGTGAATTCACTGTTTTGGTTCCTTAGGGGCTTTGCAAATGTGACATGGTCTCCGCAAACCATTCCTGCTAAATTTGAGCTCCAAAAGCCAAATGGCGCTCTTTGCCTTCTAAGCCCTGACGTGTGTCCAAACAGCCTTTTATGACCACATGCGGGGTATTAAATCACTGGAATAGGACTAGAGTTTAGTTTAAAATGTAACTTTTACTTGTAACATATTTAAAAAGTGTGTAAAACAAAAGACACACCAGGACAAGACTGTTTACAAAAAAATCTTCCTTGTTGTAAAGGAGATGTAGTGCTCCATGCAAAAAAAAATGTCAATTCAATATTGGTGATATTATAATTTCTTTGCAGAGTTTGAGAAAATGCTCCAAATTGTTGCAAAACATGTGAGTGATCTATTTCCCAGGAGGATAAATATAAATCTCTGTGGGGTAATGACCCCTCCTACCCGTTCCGTAGTGTGTTAAAGTCCTGTTCCGTTCTTATGGCTGGGGACTGGGAAGCCTCACTTGTTTCTTTCTTATAATTAGGCAATCAATCCTTGTTTTACTCGGGAGAAATTGCTTTATAAAAGTAGTGGTGCAATTTCTCCTTTTAGTCCTTGTGGAAATTAGAAAAAATTAGCTAAACCTACATTTTCTTTGAAAGAATGTCGATTTTCATTTTCACGGCTTACTTCCAATAATTTCTGCAAAAAAACTGCGGGGTCAAAATGCTCACTATACCCCTAGATAATTTCCTCAAGGGGTATAGTTTCCAAAATGGGGTCACTTTTGGGGGATTTCCACTGTTTTGGCGCCGCAAGAGCCTTTCAGACCCGACATGCTGCCTAAAATATTTTCTAATAAAAAGGAGGCCAAAAAATCCTCTAGGTGTTCCTTTGTTTCTGAGGCCGTTGCTTCAGTCAATAAGTGCACTAGGGCCACATGTGGGGTATTTCTAAAAAGTGCAGAATCTGGGCAATAGATATGGAGTTGCGTTTCTCTGGTAAAATTTTCTGTGTTACAAAAAAAATAGATGAAAAATGAATTTCTGCAAAAAAATAAAAAGAAATTTGAAAATGTCACATCTACTTTGCCTTAATTCCTGTGAAACATCTAAAGGGTTAAGAAACTTTCTAAATGCTGTTTTGAATACTTTGAGGGGTGAAGTTTTTAAAATGGGGTGACTTATCGAGGGTTTCTAATATATAAGGACCTCAAAGCCACTTCATAACTGAACTGGTCCCTGTAAAAATAGCCTTTTGAAATTTTCTTGAAAACGTGAGAAATTGCTGCTAAAGTTCTAAGCCTTGTGATGTCATAGAAAAATAAAAGAATGTTGTAAAAACAATGCCAATCTAAAGTAGACATATGGGTGATGTTAATTAGCAACAATTTTTTGTGGTATTACTATCTGTCTTACAAGCAGATACATATAAATTTAGAAAAATGCTAATTTTTGCAATTTTTCGCTAAATTTTGGTGTTTTTCACAATTAAATACTTAATGTATAGAGCAAATTTTGCCAGTAACATAAAGTCCAATGTGTCACGAGAAAACATTCTCAGAATCGCTTGGATAGGTAAAAGCATTCCGAAGTTATTACCACATAAACTGACACATGTCAGATTTGAAAAAATTGGCTATGTCCTGAAGGCCAAAATAGGCTGTGTCCTTAACCCCAATTTTGGCCTTGAGGACAGAGCAATTTTTTTTACATTTCCCTCTTTGCATCCCGATGCTCATAACGCTTTTATTTTTTGTACGACGTAGTTGTATGAGACTTTGTTTTTTGCGGGACGAGTTGTACTTTATGTACGTACCATTTTTTGGTACAAATACATTATCGTTTCATTTCTATAAATTTTTAATTAGATTAAAATGCAGAAAAAAAAGCAGTTGGGCATCAGTTTTTATATTTTTTTTTGTTACACCATACACCGATCATCATAAATAATGTTACACATTTGTTGTACAGGTTGTTACGGTCGTGGCGATACCAAATATGTCTATATTATTTCATGTTTTGGGACTTCTATTTTAAAAAGTTTATTTATTATAAAAAATGTGTATTTCTGTGTATTTTATTTACTTTTTATTTATTTATTTATCATTAATTTTTTTTTGCATTCATTTAACTTTTTTTTTTAATCCCATAAAGGGATTTATCATTTTGATTTTGTAACTGTAATGTACTGGCATAGATCTATATGCCAGTACAATAGCCTGTTTCTGATCGTACACAGGCAGTTGTTAGGGCATACCTCAGTATGCCCCAACAACAGGAAATATGTTCAGACAGCCCTGGGGTCCTTCACTGGACCCTGGGCTGTCTGGCCATACGAGTTGTGGACTTTGATCGCGTCACAGTTATTTTCTGTGACGCGATCAATGTGCAGTCCCCTCTCTTTGAACGCCGCGATCAGCTTTCATCGCGGCGTTCAAAGGGTTAACAGCGGAGAGAAGATGTTTCTCTCCTCTCCGCTGTCAGAGCAGGGCCGTGGCTGTGTATTACAGCCGTTGCCCCGCTCTCGATCGCGCGCACAGACGCGCGCAGGGACGGCTGTCACACAGGACGAGTATGCTCGTCCTAATGCGCGAAGTGCTCGCCGCTCAGGACGAGCATACTCGTCCTGTGTCGGCAACCAGTTAAGGGGTTAAGTGCATAACTTAGACATGATCGATAACAGGTGGATCCTGTGGGACCTGCAACCACTGAACTTGTCAGTACCTCTGACCTGACGGATTCAGGTCTCAGTGCTAGATACAGCTGCTCTGTATACAGGATACAAAGAAGCTGTATCTCAAAAAGTATTTAGAAAGGTGCACCCAACACACTGATAGACATTTTTTATTAAAAAAAGTTCAAAAGGTGTACATAGTCTTTAAAGAGGTGTTCCAGCCAGTAAAAATGGATGGCCTATCCTCAGGATAGGCCATCAATAGCTGATGGGTCAGGGTCTGACTCCCAGGACCCCAGCCGATCAGCTGTTTTGAAGGGGGTGCAGCGCTCGTACGAGCGCTGCTTCCCCTTCATTTCTACTTGCTCACTGTGGATCTTCGAAATGCATTTAGCGGCGATTCACAGGTATTGCAGCCTCCTCCCATTGAAGTGAATTGGAAAAAAGGCTGCTCAGACTCATAGACTTACATAGAGAAACTGGCTTCCAGTCCACACATAAAGACGCTGTGTGAATCGGCCAGCCAGACTAGAGATCACGTGACCACACAGGCGTGCCGAACGGAGCCTGTGTTTTGAAAACTAGGCGCTCGGTGAACAAATAAACAGCATATAGATGTACAAGATGCCCATTACAATGGGTGCTTCTTTAATGCATTATCCCATACATGTACGTGATAAGCGTTACAGGGAAGTATGGAGCGCGCTCCATATACTGCAGGCGTTAGCTGTGTTTTACAGCTGATACCCGGGACTAACGCGATTGTGCTGTTCGTGACCGCTTAACCCCTCAAATGCTGCTGTCAATCGCAACCGCTGCATCTGAGGCGTTAAAAAGAGAGGGACGGCCCCCTCTGACAGCACATCGATCGTTGGTTCAAGTCCCATAGGGGGACTAATAAAATGTGTAAAAAAAAGTTTAAGTTATTAGTAGTAAAAAAAAAATAATTTAATTCAAAGTTAACCAGTTCAGGACCGGACTATTTTACACCTTCAGGACCAGACACCGTTTAGCCCTTTTTAGCACGTGTTAGTTAAATGGCTATAACTTTTTTATTTGTTGAGCTAACAACGTGATTTTTGCAACGTTTTTTCCGTAGACAATGCAGGTTTCTTTTTTTATCGTTTTTATACACACCTTTTTTGCGATTTTAGAATTTTTATTCATAAAGTTTGAAAATAATAGTAAAAAAATAAGCTTCTTTACGTCTCAGCTATTTTTTTTTGGTAATAACATAGTTTTACGCTAAAATAGACCTTTTATTTGTGATCGTCATTGTCTACCGGAAATTTTTATATATTACATGTCTATATTAGGGTAATTGGGTCAGCACTAGCGTTACAACAATGATTGGGGGGGGGGGGGGGGGGTGGGTATTTTATGTGTATTTAAAAAATAAAAATTTTTTTGCACTTTACTTTATTATTTTTTTATTACTATGGTCTGTCCCTCAAAGGTCAAAAAAGACCTTTGGGAAACTTTATATATTTTTTTTCTTTCTTTTACACCATGTTTTTCCACTGTAACTGGAGCTGCACAGCAGCCCCAGTTACAGGGGAAATCAGCCCTCTTATAGTGACGATTGTCACTAACTGGGCTGTGCTGGGTCTAGTAAGACCCAGCAGAAGTCTGTCAGTAACGGCACCCGGCGATCATGTGACCAGTCACATGATCACCGGGAGGAATAGAGACAGCGCCGCTGCTGTCTCTATTCCTATACACAGCGTTCATTGAGCGCTGTGTACAAGTGATCAGAGAAGACAGAAGCAGCGAAAGCTAGTTCTATCCTCTCCTCAGGGTCCCCGGCAGTCACTGACAGCCGGAGACCCGACATTCAGCTGCCCGATCGCGCGGGCAGCAAGTTAAAACCCGAGCCGTAAAAAGTCTATGGCTCGGGTTTTAACCCCTTAATGACCGCCGATACGTCTTTTTACGGCGGTCATTAGTGGGCTTTATTCTAGAGCGCCGCCAAACTACGTCGCTGCTGTAGAATAAAGTAAACAGAGCAGGGAGCCGTGAAATCTCCCTGCTCTCAGCTGCCAGAAGCAGCTGAGGGCTGGGGGCGTCCCTGCTCTGCCGGGTGAGATTGATATTAGCGAGCACCGCATCTGAATGGTTTTGGAGAGAGGGAGGGAGCTCCCTCTCATCTCACTGACACCCGGCGATAAAATCGCCGAGTGTCTGTGTCTTCTATGGCAGCCGGGGGTCTAATAAAGACCCCCAGGTCTGCCTGCAGCGAATGCCTGCTAGATCATGCCGCAGGCATGACCTAGCAGATGCCTGTCCGTTTTAAACGGACAGGCAGTAATACACTGCAATACAAAAGTATTGCAGTGTATTATAATAGCGATCGGAGGATAGTGAAGTCCCCTAGTGGGACTAGTAAAAAAGTAAAAAAAGTTGAATAAAGTTAATAAAAAAAAAAAAGTGAAAAAAAAAAAATGAAAAACCCAGCTTTTCCCCTTACAAAATGCTTTACTATTAAAAAAAACTACAATAAAGCAAAAAAGTTACACATATTTGGTATCGCCGCGTCCGTAACGACCCTGACTATAAAGCTGTTACATTATTTAACCCGCACTGTGAACGCCGTAAAAAATAAAATAAAAAACAATGGAAAAATTGCTGTTTTCTGTTAATCCTGACTTAAAAAAAATGTGATAGAAAGTGATCAAAAAGTCGCATCTACTCTCAAATGGTACCAATAAAAACTGCAAGTCGTCCCGCAAAAAACAAGACCTTATACAGCTATGCCGACGCAAAAATAAAAAAGTTACAGCTCTTCGAATGTGACAATGGAAAAATCTAAAAAATGGCTTGGACATTAGGGCCCAGAATGCCAGCAGGGGGAAGGGGTTAAGGACCCTGACCGCTGGCAGTAAAAACACAGCCAGCGGTCGAGAACCAGTTAAAGAAACCCCCCTTTTCCAATTTTTCTCTAAAGTAATGTAAAAAATTAAAAAATAAACAAAATTGGTATCGCTGTGTCCGTAAAAGTCCAAACTATTATTATATAGCATTATTTAACTTGCACGGTGAACGCAAAAAACGACAAATTTAAAACGCCAAAATCTCTTTTTTGGTTACCTTCGCTCTAAAAGAAAAATGTTATAAAAAGTGATCAAAAAGTTGTATGTACCAAAACATTGTACCAATACAAACTAAACCTCGTTCCACAAAAAATAAGCCATCACACCGCTCAATCCCCAGAAAATAAAAGAGTAAGGCCTCATGCACACGACCGTAGCCATGAGAAAGGCCGTGATTTTCGGCTCGGCCGGCTGCGGACTGTCAGCCGCAAGCCGCCCGCAAATCGCGGGACATGCACATGGCTACGGTCATTATTATGGTCATTATTTTCAATGAGCCTGGACCGCAGAAGACGGCCGTAATAAGACAGGTCCGTTCTTTCTGCGGTGCGGGCTCCCGGGCCATGCACGGACTGTAAAAACTACGGTTGTGTGCATGGCCCCATAGAAATGAATGGGGCCGCAATTCTCCCGTGGATTTTCGGGGGAATTGTGGCCGCAAAAGCACGTTCGTGTGCATTGGGCCTAAGGGTATGTTCACACAACTTATTTTCAGACGTTTTTCTGGCTGAAAATACGGGGGGCTGAACGCCCCTAAACATCTGCCCATTGATTTAAATGGGAAAAACGGCATTCCATTCCCACAGCGCGTTATTAAAAATGGCGTGTAAAAAAGAAGGGCATGTCACTTCTTGAGACATTTTTGGAGCAGTTTTTCATTGGGTCAATACAAAAACAGCTCCAAAAGTGGCCGTAAAAAAACGCATCAAAAAACGTCCGATGCATAAAAAATGGCTGAAAATCAGAGGCTGTTTCCCCTTGAAAACAGCTTTACATTTTACAGCTTTTTTTGTTAAGGGTATGTGCACACACAAAATAAAAAAAAGCCTCAAAATACGAAGCTGTCTTCAGCTCCTGATTTTCAGACGTTTTTTAATCAAAGTCGCGTTTTTGGAGTCAATGAAAAATGGCTCCAAAAACGGCTCAAGAAGTGACATGCACTTCTTTTTCACGGCCGTTTTTAAAAACAGCCGCGTAAAAAACGCCCCGTCAGAACAGAAAGCCATTTTTCCTATTGAAATCAATGGGCAGCTGTTTGGAGGCGTTCTGCTTCCGATTTTTCAGCCGTTTTTCGGGACGTATAAGCCATAAAAAAGTTATGGCTCATGGAAGGTGTGGAGTGAAAAACGAAACTGAAAAAGCAGAAAATGTCTCAGATCTTAAGGGGTGAAAAGGTTTTTTTAATTCTATAATTATTTATCACCTATCCACAGGATAGTTGATAAATGTCTGATGAGTGGGGTACAACTGCTGGGACCACCACCGATCGAAATGAAAACCCCCTTTGGGCCGGGTTTCCATGTAGCGTAAACGCTGCAGAATTCAAGTATGAGCGCTTTCTTCCTCAGCGGATATTCCGCTCGAAAAACTGCACCACAACGTGGTGCAATGTTTCGGACGGACTGTACTGCGGGTTTCATGTCGGACAGTATCCGTCCCATGGGAACCCGGCCTTAGGGTATGTTCACACAGAGTTTTTTGCAGGCAGATTTTGACCTGCCTGCACTTTCTTTGCTGAATTTTTCCGTGGGTGAATAACACTTTCTCTGCCTCCCATTGATGTCAATGGGAGGTCAGAGAGGGAAACGACGGAAGAAAAAGCATGTCTCTATCTTTCCTGAAGCATTTTTTCAGCTCTAAATCAATGGGAGGCGATTTCAGTCATATTTTGTCACGGTTTCCACGCCAAAACTGTGAATTAGGCCTTAGGGCAGATTCACACGAACGTTGCGTTTTTGCGTGCGCAAACAACGCAGCGTTTTGCGAGCGCAAAAACCATTTGACAGCTGCGTGTGTCATGCGTGTCTTATGCGCGGCTGCGTGATTTTCGCGCAGCCGGCATCATAGAGATGAGGCTTGTCAACGCCCGTCACTGTCCAAGGTGCTGAAAGAGCTAAATCTTTCAGCACCCTCGACAGTGAATGCCGAACACAACAGCGAAAAACCTGTAAAAAAAAAAGATAAAGTTCCTACTTACCGAGAACTTCCCGGCCGTTGCCTTGGTGACGCGTCCTTGGTGACGCGCCTCTCTTGACATCGGGCCCCACCTCCCTGGATGACGCAGCAGTCCAAGTGACAGCTGCAGCCTGTGATTGGCTGCAGCCTGTGCTTGGCCTGTGATTGGCTGGAGCTGTCACTTGAACTGAAGTGTCATCCCGGGAGGTCGGACTGCAGGAAGGAGACAGGAGTAATCGGTAAGTTAGAACTTCGGGTTTTTTTACAGGTTAATGTATTTTGGGATCGCAAGTCACTGTCCATGGTGCTGAAACAGTTTAACTCTTTCAGCACCATGCACAGTGAATGTCTCCCGACGTCGCGGACCGGATTTTTTTTTGCCGGGTTCGGCCAAAACGAGTTTGGCCGAACCGGGTGAAGTTAGCTTCGGTTGTCGGGGTTCGCTCCTCGCAAAGACACTCCGTTTGGATGCTTGGAAACAGAAAAGCACGTGGTGCTTTTCTGTTTCCATTCATCCTTTTGACAGCTCGTGCGCTGTTTCAGTCTGTTCGCACGGAAGTGCTTCCGTGCGACCTGCCTGGTTTTCACGCACCCATTGACTTCAATGGGTGCGTGATGCGTGAAATACGCAGAGTTATTGAACCTGTCGCGTATTTTGCGCAGCGAACAAACGCTGCGCAAAATACACGGGCTGTGTGTACTGCCCCATAGACTTCTATAGGGCATTGCGTGCCGCGCGAAAACCACGCGGCCTACACGCTGCCAAATCACGTTCGTGTGAATCCCCCCTTAGGGTCAGTTCACACACAGTTTTCTTGGTAAGCAGAGGCGTTTTTTTTCCCGTGCAGCTTTTGGCCGCTCGCAGGAAAAAAAATAAATAAAAAGCAGCCGTTCTTTCTTCCAGCTGTTTCCGTCTCTGACCTCCCATTGAAATTAATCAGAGGCAAGAAAAAACCACTGCGCTCGTTTGAGCTATTTTTTTTGTCCACGGTCCTTACATTAAAGAGGCTCTGTCACCAGATTTTGCAGCCCCTATCTGCTATTGCAGCAGATCGGCGCTGCAATGTAGATTACAGTAACGTTTTTATTTTTAAAAAACGAGCATTTTTGGCCAAGTTATGACCATTTTCGTATTTATGCAAATGAGCCTTGCAAAAGTACAACTGGGCGTGTTGAAAAGTAAAAGTACAACTGGGCGTGTATTATGTGCGTACATCGGGGCGTGTTTACTACTTTTACTAGCTGGGCGTTGTGTATAGAAGTGTCATCCACTTCTCTTCAGAACGCCCAGCTTCTGGCAGTGCAGCACTGTGACGTCACTCACAGGTCCTGCATCGTGTCGGCACCAGAGGCTACAGATGATTCTGCAGCAGCATCGGCGTTTGCAGGTAAGTCGATGTAGCTACTTACCTGCAGAATCAACTGTAGCCTCTGGTGCCGACACGATGCAGGACCTGTGAGTGACGTCACAGTGCTGCACTGCCAGAAGCTGGGCGTTGTGAACAGAAGTGGATGACACTTCTATACACAACGCCCAGCTAGTAAAAGTAGTAAACACGCCCCGATGTACGCACATAATACACGCCCAGTTGTACTTTTACTTTTCAACACGCCCAGTTGTACTTTTGCAAGCCTCATTTGCATAAATACGAAAATGGTCATAACTTGGCCAAAAATGCTCGTTTTTTAAAAATAAAACCGTTACTGTAATCTACATTGCAGCGCCTATCTGCTGCAATAGCAGATAGGGGCTGCAAAATCTGGTGACAGAGCCTCTTTAAATTTAATGGCCATGGGCAAAAATAACTGTGAGCAATGCAGAAACAAAAAAGGTTAAAACAACGCTGGTAGTTTAGAGGCTCTGTCACCAGATTATATGTGTCCTATCTCCTACATAATGTGATCGGTGCTGTAATGTAGATAACAACAGTGGGTTTTATTTTGAAAAACTATAATATTTGAGCAATTTTAGATTTATGCTAATTCGTTTCTTAATGCCTAACTGGGTGTTTTTTTAACTTTTGACCAAGAGGGCGTTGTAAAGAGAAGTGTCTGACGCTGACCAATCAGAGTCATACACTTCTCTCCATTTGTACTCAGCACAGCGTGATCTCACGATGTGCTGTCACATACATCCACATTAACTTTACTGAAGTGTCTTGAGAGTGAATAGACATTGCCTCCAGCCAGGACGCGATGTCTATTCAAACTCCCCCAAAAAAGGGATTTTTATTCACCCATCTGTGTGATAGAATGCAACGTTTCAGTTGCTCAATGCAGCACTTGTCAAGTGGCTTGACAAAGGCTGCATTGAGCAGCTGAAACGCTGCATTCTATCACACAGATGGGTAAATAAAAAATACCTTTTTTGACTTCTGGAGTGCTGCCTCTATTCTTTGCCTGATATCTGGGGATTCTAAAGTCGGATTCCTGGAGGCTTGCACCCTGCTACTCTGGAGGTTGTTGTACTACTTTGCTGCTCTCTTTTTCTATTTGGATATTCACAATCCCGACACTTCGGTAAAGTTACTGTGGGACTTACTCCCACAGCACAGCGTGATCACGCTGTGCTATGATTAAGTCCCACACAAACTTTAACGAAGTGTTGGGAGTGTGAATAGACATCTCAATCTGGCTGGAGTTGATGTCTATTCACTCTCAAGACACTTCAGTAACGTTAATGTGGGAGTATGTGACAGCACAGTGTGATCTCGTGAATACAGATGGACATGGAGAGAAGTGTATGACGCTGATTGGTCAGCGTCATACACTTTTCTGTACAACGCCCACTTGGTCAAAAGTTAAAAAACGCCCAGTTGAGCATTAACCCCTTCCCGCCGCAGCCCTTTTTCAGATTTTAATTTTCGCTTTTTCCTCCCCACATTCCATAAGCCATAACTTTTTTAATTTTCCATCGATATAGTACTATGGGGGCTTGATTTTTGCGGGACGAGCTGTAGTTTTTTGCAGAACCATTTATTGTGCCATATAATGTACTAGGAAAGGGGAAAAATTATTTGTGGGGTAGAAAATTTTTTAAAAAAACAGCGATTCCTCATTGTTTTTTGTGCGTCGTTTTTACGGAATTCACTGTGCAATTAAAACAACATGTTAACTTTATTCTGTGGGTAAATACGATTACGGCAATACCAAATATATATAGATTTTCTATATTTTACTACTTTTACAAGTAAAAACCTAAGTGTAAAAAATAAAATTTATAACCATAACTTTTTTATTGTTCTGTCGATTAAGTGGTATGAGGGCCTTTTTTTTTTACGGGTTTCGCTGTAGTTTTTAATGATACCATTTTGGTGTACATACGATGTTTTGATCACTTTTTATTTCATTTTTTGGGGAGATTAGGTGACCAAAAAAATAGAGATTCTGGCGTTTACCATTTTTTTTCCGCCGTTCACCGTGCGGGTTAAATAATGATATATTGTAATAGCTCAGACTTTTACGGACACAACGATAACAATTTTTTTTTTTTTACTATGCTCTAGGGGGAAAATGATTTTTGTTTAACCTTTGTTGGAGTATATCTTGATTCTGACAGGCATCTATTAAGCCCTGCCAGAGGCAGTGCTTAATAGGTGCACAAAGATGGCGGACCTGGGGGCCTTTATTAGGCCCCCAGGCAGCCATATCAAACATCGCCCCCCCCCCCCCGATTGTGTTGCAGGGGGCGCGATGAGCTGTTAAGAGTGGGTCACCCCCTCTTTCTAACGATTTAAATGCTGCGGTCGACGTTGACCGCGGCATTTAACGAGTGGGATCGCGCTTGAGCGCGATGCCGCTCGTCACTCTGAAGTGTCGGGTTCACTCCGTTAGTCCGTTCCATATTTACCCTGCCCGACTTTGGCGTATGGATACGTCTAATGTCGGGAAGGGGTTAAGAAACGAATTAACATAAATCTAAAATTGCTCATAACTTGCTAAAAATTTTTAGTTTTTCAAAATAAAACCCACTGTTGTTATCTACATGCCGATCAGATTATGTAGGAGATAGGGCACTTATAATGTCGTGACAGAGCCTCTTTAAAATCAGCCTCAAAATGTAGATTTTTTTCTGCCTGCAAAAAACTGTGAACGAGGTCTAGATTCACATATCCCGTAGTTGTTGCAAGGCCTCATACACAGCTGTGTTACACAAACATTATACGCAGCTCTTCCACATAGACACACAAACGCCATAGACATATCACTGCCGCAGACATTACACATGCACAAAGTCTGTTCCGTCTACAATATATACACCCCCCGCGCATTCCGCCTACTACCACGAAGTATAAACACCTTCTGCAGAGAGAAGCAGCCTAGAGTCTGACTCCTCCCGTGCATATGACTGATCACATTGCCGTCACATCATCACAGGTCCTTTAGCCCAATTGCATGTATAGGATCGAGCGTCTGCTAAGAGAAGTCCCTCACAGAGATCCGTAGCTGTGGTTGGGCGGCGCTGCTTCCTTGTTTTCCTGTGATGGCTGCTAGCAGCTGAGTGGACTGGTCACCAGCACTTTCACAAGTTTTGCACGGCACTAGAGGTCAGTATTTTGAGCAGCGTTATTGTCTGCAGCCATTGCCGGAAATGCTCACCACAGCTGTGTATTTCTTGCCTATAGCTATCCGTACAGGGGCTCAGATACACTTCCCTCACACAGCTGGCGGCTTCTCAGTGTCTTGTCAGTGGTGGAGCGATGAATTCCTTGTCACGTCTACTGAACTTCTCTATGTAGTAAATGCTGCTGTGTCACATGGTGTCTGGATCCTGCACATAATCCGGGGCCACAGCTGAGTGATCCTAGCCAAGGACCCATATGATATGACCTTCTTCCCCTGGCGGTGGCTAATGTCACACCCCGTTCATCATTTACGTTTATTGCTGTGACTATTCTGCTGGGGTGAGCTGCTGCAGCTTTGTGGTTCAATCCTGCCTCTGTGCATTTAAATGGCTGGTATACTCTTAGGCTTGGTATATTTGAGATTTCAGTCGACGACATCACTGTGGCAATTTATTGTATAACTCATTGGGCGTGACTTGGAAGTGTGCATGTCTGGTCATGTGTCTATAGCTGTGTAGTAAGGCCCCATGCACACGACCGTAAAAAATCTACTGCGGTCCGCAATTACGAACCCACCTGGTTCTATTGGCAGCGGACACCTTTCCGTATCGCTACGTATAGTTGTCCGTGCCATAGAACTGTGCCGGAAATTATGGAGCATGTCCTACTTTTTGTGTTTTATGGGCCGTGCTCCCATACTTCCACAATCCCCCCTCCCTTCTTCTGGCTAGTGCCAGGAGAAGGAATGGTTTGAATCTTCAACCCTCCTACACTGTATGCTGCCATTTTCTGAACGACTGCACAGTGTAGGAGGATTAGATACAGGGACAGTATAACACGAACATAATACACGCATCACATACACTCACATGAATTACCTTCTCCTGCTGCCGCCTCCTCTGGTCTACGCTCCTATTCCTTGTGCCTGAACATATGGCTGGAAGCCGCAGCCAGAAGTCGTCGTCTTGCTGTCCGGCAGCGGCTTCCGGTCCACATGAAAATGGTGCCGGATTTCGCTCTGCGAACGAGCTTCGTTTTGGTCTGTGTGGGAGCGGCTCCCGTTCGCATTCTCTATGGGGATGTATGTGCTGTATTCCATCTCTGTATGTGTCGTTAATCGACACATACAGAGATGAAAAATAAAATGGCAGCCCCCATAGAGCAGTAAAAGTTTGAACACAGTAAAAATTAGAACGTGACAATTTTTGTTTATATTTTATTTAAAGCAATATAATAAAAAAATAAATAAAAATCATGACGCCTTCCCTTTAACCCCTTGCCGTTAATGCATGTCGAGGTGTGCAGTAACTTCGCGCACCTCGACGTGTAGTTACTTCAGTGCTTTGACAGTTAACCGCCGCGCTGCACCGCAGCGTCGGTTAACTGCAGGGAGTCTGCCCTGCATTCCCTGTTGCCGATCAGCGGTCCATCGCCGCTGATTTCGTCAGTTAACCCCTTTGATGCGGCGGTCGATTCCGATCGCCACATCTAAGGCGTTTAGCGGAGATCGGCAGCCCCCACGTGAGATCACGGGGGCTGGCGATGGTATCCATCGCAACCGGACGCCAGACAATGGCTACCGGGCTGCCATATACCGAAGCCTAAGAGCTGCAAGTCTAAGTGTCCCCTAGTGGGACAAGTGAAAAAAGTAAAAAAAAATGTTTAAAAAAAAAAAGTGTAAAAATAAAAGTTATAAGTGACATGAACTGCTTTTTTTCCTATAGTAAGTCTTTTATTTCTAGGAAAAAAAATGACAGGTAAAAAAAAAGTACACATATTTAGTATCGCCGCATTCGTAACGTACCCATCTATAAAACCATAATGTTATTTTTCCCGCACGGTGAACACCGCAAATAAAATAAACGAAAAACTATGCCACAACCACTATTTTTTGGTCACCACCCCTCCCCAAATATACAATAAAAAGTGATCAAAAAGTCGCATGTACGCCAAAATAGTACCAATACAAACTACAACCCGTCCCGCGAAAAACAAGCCCTTACACAGCTTTTTTGACTTAAAAATAAAAAAGTTATGGCTCTCAGAATATGGTGACACAAAAAATAGTTTATTTTATAAATAAGTTATTTTATTGCGCAAACGCTGCAAAATGTAAAAATAACGATATACATATGGTATCGCCGTAATCGTACCGACCCGCAGAATAAAATATAATGGTCATTTATAGCCCAGGGAGAACGCTGTAAAAAATAAATAAAAATCATTGTCAGAAGTGATGGTTATTGGTCACCTTGCTTGCCGAAAAATGGAATAAAAAGCGATCAAAAAAATCGCATGTACCCCAAAATGGTACCAATGAAAACGACAGATTGTCCCGCAACAAATAAGCCCTCACGCAGCTCCGGTGGTGAAAAAATAAAAAAAGTTCTGGCTCCCAGAATATGGCGATGCAAAATGTGCAGTGTTTCAAAAGCGGATAAGATCGGGCGCCATTTATAAGTGCCACACTGGCCACATATCTGCGGATTATTATTTATTTACCGCATTATTATACCCTCTTATTATGCCCCTGATGTACTCTACCCAGCTTACATATGCCCCACATTATAAACTGAAATACCAGCAAAACGCCAGAGCTACTACCAAGCAAAATCTGCGCTCCAAATGCCGCTCCCTCCCTTCTGAGCCCTACAGTGTGCCCAAACAACCGTTTATGTCCACCGATATGGCATTGCCATACCCGGGAGAACCCGGTTAATATTTTATTTGTGGCACAAACTGGGCACAACATATAGTGCACTAAAATGGCACATCAGTCGAAAATTGTAATTTTCACTTTGCACCATCCGCTGCGCATGAAACCTTTCGCGCACCATGACTTAATAGCATGTCGTGGTGTGGGGGGTGATATATGGAGCGCCTCACGCTCTGAGCCCGCGCCATACGCTGCGGGTGTCAGCTGTGTATTACAGCTGACACCCGGGACTAACGGACAGAAACAGCGATCACGCTGTTACAGGAGCCTGTAAAAATGACAATATACTGCAATACATTAGTATTGCAGTGTATTCTACCAGTGATCTAACGATTGCTGGTTCAAGTCTCCTATGGGGACTAATAAAATATGTAAAAACAAAAGTAAATAGTTATTATTAGTGGAAAAAATGAAATAAATATTTAAAGTCCAAAAAAAAAAATTTTTCACATTTTTTCTCTAAAGTAATGTAAAAAAAATACACAAAATTGGTATCGCTGCGTCCGTAAAAGTCCAAACTATTACAATATACCATTATTTAACTCGCACGGTGAACGCCGTGAAAAATAAAGAATTTAAAACGGCAAAATTGCTGTTTTTTTGGTCACCTTGGCTCTATCAAAAAATGTAATAAGTGCTAAAAAAAGTTGTATGTACCAAAAAATGGTACTAATAAAAACTACAGCTCGTCCCGCAAAAAATAAGCCATCATACCACTCTATTGACGGAAAAATAAAAACGTTATGGCTCTCGGAAAGCGGGGAGGGAAAAATTAAAAAGAAAAAGCAAAACGTGGATCAGTCCGCAAAAGGTTAATTACTTTCTAATGAAAAAGAATTTATGATGACATGTGGGGTATTACTGTACTCGGGAGAAATTGCTTTACAAATGTTGGGGTGCCTTTTCTCCTTTGTGAAATTGAAAAAATGCAACATTTTAGTGGAAATAATGTCGATATTAATTCTCACGGCCCTATTCTAATAAATCCTGCAAAAGACCTGTGGTGGTCTAAATGCTCACTATACCCCTAGATAGATTCCTTAAGTGGTGTCGTTTTCCAAATGGGGTCACTTTTGGGAGGCGTCCACTGTTTCGGTCCCTCGGGAGCTTTGCAAATTCGACATGACACCCAAAACTATTCCAGCTAAATTTAAGCTCCAAAAGCCAAATAGCGCTCCGTCCCTTCTAAGCCACGGTGTGGGTCAAAACAGCACTTTATTACCACATATGGCGCATTTACATAATCGAGAGAAATTGTTTTACAGATATTTTTCTCCTTTATTCCTTGTAAAAATTAAAATGGCTATGTTTTTTCTGCAAAAAAGTAGATTTTTACCTTTACAGACTAATTCCAATGAATTCAGCAAAACAACTGTTTGGTCAAAATGCTAACTTTATCCCTAACAAAATTCCTTGAGGGGTGTAGTTTCCAAAATGGGGTCACTTTTGGGGGTCTTTACTGTTTTGGCACCACAAGGCCTATTCAAACCTGACATGGTGCCTAAAATATATTCTAAAAAAATGAGGCCCCAAAATCCTCTAGGTGCTCCTTTGCTTCTGAGGCCTGTGTTTCAGTCCATTAGCACACTAGGGTCACGTGGGATATTTCTAAAAACTGCAGAATCTGGGCAATAAGTATTGGGTTGCGTTTCTCTGGTAAAACCTTCTGTGGTGCTGAAAAAAATGTATTCCAAATGAATTTTGTCAAAAAAAAAATGAGATTTGTAAATTTCATCTGTACATTGCTTTAATTTCTGTGAAACGCCTAAAGGGTTAAAACACTTTCTGAATGCTGTTTTGAATACTTTGAGGGGTGCAGTTTTCAAAATGGGGTGATTTATGGGGACTTTCTAATTAAGCAAACATAAAGTAGACATTAGGGAAATATAAACTAGTAAGTATTTTGTGTGGTATTACTATCTGTTTTACAAGTAGATACATTTAAATTTAGAAAAATGCACATTTTTGCAAATTTTCTCTAAATCTTGGTGTTTTTTACAAATAAATATTGAGTTTATCGACCAAATTTTTTCACTAACATGAAGTACAATATGTCGTGAGAAAACATTCTCAGAATCACTTGGATAGGTAAAAGCATTCAAGAGTTATTACCACATAAAGTGACACATGTCAGATTTGAAAAAACAGGCTCAGTCCTGAAGGGGTTAAGGCCTCATGTACACGACCGGATTTTTGCGGCCACAATTTATCCACATTTTGCGGATAAATTGCGGACACATCAATGGCCCCATGCACATGACTGTTCTTTTTACGGATCCGGGCTGGATAACGTACTCACCAGTAGAAGTTTATGGCACCGCAGAAATTGTGGTCAGCATTTGCGTTGCTGTCCGTGTGTATCTGCGATTGCGGATAGGTTACCTAGCGACGCAATGGACTATCCCAGATGTCTAGACACGAGGCCATGAGGAGAATCAATTTTTGCACATTCCACACCAGACTACAGTGAAGAATGATGTCACTTGCAGTTGTCCAAGCTGAACAGGTCATCACACTGGTGCCTGACCGCCCATGCATTTGAGATAAGCGGCAGGATGGGTACCAGGACCGCAACCTCAAGGACCGGGCCTGGGTAGAAGCTGCAGAGCTCAATGAAGAGGAGTGGGAGAAGGCGACGAGAACACAGCGGCAGGGGCAATGCTATGAACCAGGCACCCCCCTGGTACGTAGCATACTTCCATCTGTCAATTTCTGCTATGTTCACTGTGTGTAGTTAGGGGATGTCCCTGGTACCTAGCATTCTTCCATCCGTCATATTCTGCTGTGTTCATTGTTTGTAGTTAGGGCCTACTCAAAAATCATATGTATCCAAGACAGAGTTTAGAAGCATTAATTATTTAAATTTTTTCACTACATAGAACAAAGGGCAATCTACAGCAGACAGAGGTGGACTTGGACGAGACACCTCTTAAATCTGGGTCTGCGGAGCCATGATTTCCAACGACAGACTCCAGACCGAGCAGTCTGACAGAGTCCGCTGCAGAGAGCAACCCTGTACTGATTCAGGCAGATGATACACTGCCCTCCAGACCAGCTGTGCGTTGCAGGGTGCGTAATGTGGCCCCCCACACATGCCACTCCAGATTCCAGGGCTCATATAAACGCACAGTTATTGGAACCTGTGAGGAGCGAAGCCAGGAAACGCAGGAGGACATTTTCTGATGCAGCCTGACTAAGCTGCTGAAGAGGGTTCTATTAGGCAGATAAGATGTCAGACCACTCTCTTGGGTGGTGGAGGCTCAGCTCCAAAGGCGGTCCATGGAAGCTATTCCAGGCATTAGAATACTTCCGCAGCACAGCAGATGAACATTCACCACCACGGTCAAGCCAGCAGAGGCCATACCTGAAGGACACCTCACAGCCCCTGTTTTCACAGGACATGGGAATGTTTCAGCAACATAGCCCCTATGCTCAGTACTTCGGCTAGCACCCCCCACAACATGGGCAGGGTTTGTTACGTGGGGATAAAATCATAGCATTACTTACCACCTCCACTAGCCATGCTTTTGTTTGGTTGTACATTTTTTTTTTAATTGTATTATATTTTTTGCACATAAAGCTTTTTCTAAATGTTTTTTTTTTTATCATAATGTTGGTGGGTGTGTAGATGGTGTATGTGTGATGGTAGTGTAGTGTGTTTGATGTCCAAGGGGCTGTCCATGCGCTGGACATTTTTTCATACTGATGACCTATCCTGTGGATAGGTCATCAGTATATGATTGGTGAGGGTCCGACATCTGGACCCTGCACCGATCAGCTGCCTCCGGGCATCAGATGTTCTTGATGGAAGCAGATAGCTCCGGTCACAGTATATCAGCCGTACCATGGTACTGCAGCTCTGCTCCTATTACATTTTTTATTTTTACACAGGATAATGAGGTATTGGTTTGTATTTCTGCACAGAATACCAAAGATTTAGGGGGAAAAAAATAAAAACAAAAAATTAACAATAAATTTAGAAAAAAAAATCTGAAAAGATTTAAAAAAAAAAAAGTGAAAAAAGTAATTTTTTCAGAAATACTTTAAGCTCGCAACCCACATGAAGGGTCCTTATTCTCTTGCGAGTCCCTACACTAACTAAACAAAACAACTAAACTAAACTTGAAAAGCAACAGTCCAGAACCAAAGTTTCTAGCAGATGGCATCCATCTGCCATGGAACCGGTCCTACAGGTGACAGAAAGTAATCCGCATAGATTTCCCGGATAGCCAGTCCTGATGCTCCAGGTCTTCCATACTGGTTCTGTACCAGAGCGATAGTTGATGTCGGCATGTACTGCTTCAGCTCCCCGTCCAGCGCAGCATCATGAATCCAGCAAAAGTTGTGGAGGATGACACTGGCTTGGATAACCAGTGGCACATTATCCAGACTCCTCTGCAAATAGGACTGGAATACCCGCCACATGCTGCTGAGAATCCCAAAGCCGCTCTCCACTTACCGTCTCGCACAAGTGAGGCAGTAGATAAAATACGCGCCTCTGGTCATCCAAACCCCACCTGGGGGAAGGACTGCATCAGGTGATTGTGAAGTCCAAATCCTTCATCAGTCAAGATGACAAATGGCGCTGGAAGTGCAGAAGATCCCGGCAGATGTCTCAGTTCTGGAAGCGAGAGCTGGTTGGATTGAAGACCTTGACCCACTCTGGAAGCCCTGAAGATTCTGCATCAGCAGAGCCTCCATAGGCTCCTATATCCACAATTATAAATCTGTAGTCACTGTCAGTCAAGTTCAACAGCACCACCGAGCAATACTCCTTATTATTGAAGTATAGGGACCCTGAGTGAGGCGGCTTCTTCACACGAATGTGTTTGCCATCCAGCACGCCGACACAGTTAGGAAACTGTGCACAGTCATAAAAGCCCTCAGCAATCCAAAGCCAGTTTTCTGCTTTTGGACTGCGGCATCACTGTCACTCTCAGTTGCTGCCAGCTCACTTTGCAGCGAAGTCGGATGAGCAGCGAAATGGAGGAACCCAGCAGAAACTCGGATTGCAGCGATTCCGGTTGCCAGGAATCTGTGGGGGGGAAAAAACGCCCATTTATTTGTGCTAGCAGTACCAGGGCCACATGGAGGCAATAGTCAAAGGAGATACCTACGTTTATACTAACCGTACCGGGGCCACATGGTTTAAATGGGACATTGTGTTCTCACCTGAGGGTGACGATTAGCTGTTCCTCTGGAGAAATGCACCCTCGCATTTTGGTGTCCTGTAAGTTGAGTCTGACAGCAAACGGTCAAAGGCAGACATGGACAGACGGCTGTAGCTGTGAAACTTATCCGGGTGCTGTCGCACGTCCGTGTATAGGGTGTGGAAATTACCCTTTATAGGCTGTTGGGAGACAATGGGGTGAATCCAATACCTCTTTCTCCTCCACTTCGGTTCATCCAGCATTGGTGCTTGCTGTCCGAATCGCCGAGAGAGGAGCCACGACAGGAGAACATCATCCACAAGATCGCAGGACATCTTTGAGGTGTAGGAATTGCAGGAAACCAGAACTAGATCAGCAGAGGAATCAGACAGAGCACTTAATGAAGCAAAAACGCAAGAGAAATAGTGCCAGAGCAATCATTTGACCACCTCAGGGGGTTGGGACTACTGGTGACATAATTTTCAAGGTTTTTCATGGACAAATGCTGACAACGGGTCCGTGCTATTGCAGACCACAAAACCACTACAGTCGCGTTCATGATACCTAAGGTAAGTTCACGCGTAGCATAAATACTGCAGATTTTCCGCAACTGATTTTGTTGCAGAAAATCTGCAGCATAATACAGGAGCAAAACTCATCCACACGCTGCGCGATGTCCAGGCTGGCCTCCTGGGATGATGTTTCATCCCCTGTGACCGCTGCAACCATTCACAGGCTGCAGGGGTCACATGGAATGAAACGCATAGATGCCAACATTTAAACAAATTTCCGGGGACACTTCGGGTGTGGCGTCCATGACGGGTGTGTCTTATGGAGCGTGGCTTATCTGGTGGGTGTGACTAGTGGCCGTGGCTTTCTTTCCAGAATTTCTGCATACACCTAAACAAACACAAAAATGTCTGCAGTAGTTTGGCTGACCACTACTATGGTGGAAGTATCTCTTGCTCTAGTTATCTGTTTGTATACAGGCAGGTGATGTCTCACTTTATCACTAGGGCTAGGTAATGTGTGCTGACCACTTGCAGAGTAAAAGCCAGCGTAGATCGTGCCACACTCAGTGCCCCTTGTAGATGGTACCCCACACTGCCCCCAGTAGACATTGCCACACGCATCTCCCTGAAGATATTGGCACGCACTGCTTCCTGTATATAATAACACAGAGCCCCCTGCAGATAGTGCCACACATCCCCTTTTAGATAGTGCCCTCTGTAGATAATACCACAGTGTCCTCTGTAGATCTGCCACACACAGTCCACCCTGTACATGGTGCCCCACACCCCCCCCCCTTGTAGATAGTGCAACACCCCTTCCTCCCTGTAGATCGAGACATTGTGGCTTCCCCTAGGAGGGGAATCTCCGGCCAGAACGTTGCCTACACTCTGGTCAAGGATTCCTCTCCTGGGGGAGACCCTGATGTGACTGTCCATATATGACGCCAAGGGCTTCTCCAGTAGCGGAATCCCCTACCAGTGCATTGGCAACGCTCTGGCCGGGGATTCCGCTGCAGGAGGAGTTAATGGCAGAGCAGGAAGTGGATAGTTTCCTTCTCTGCCATTGTATTCGATTGTGTCTGCGTCCTGAAGATGCAGATACAATTGAATGCGGCAGTTGCCAGGACTCCGCTATGGAAACGTCATCCCCGGAGGCCGTCCTCCAGTTTGGAAATGGGGGGCGTCACAAGGTTACGCAATTATGAGACAAAATTTGGTTCGTTTTTTTGTCCGGATTTCCCTGTGGTGCCGAGGGCGGATATGCTGTGTGCTTTTACGCAGCTTACCGCCCTGTCTGAACATAGCCTAAATAGGTAGTTGATGCACGAAAACCCTCCAATGTAGCAGAATTAGGACAATTCTGCAAAGAAGAGTGGGGGAAAAAATGGAATGATCATTTAAAACCTGCATTTTGTGTTTGTCATGTTGTCTTTATCTTATATTAAAATTTAGTTGGATGATCTGATGCATTTAAATGTGACAACTTAGCAAAAATACAAATTTGGTTGAGGGGCAAAAACTTTATCATAAAACTGTATATATATTTGCTCAGTTTGTGTTTGTGTAGTGGATTTTATTTTTTCCATGAAAACGCAATATAACTTGGTGGTTTATACACTAACTGTCTTTGGTGTTATGTGACAGAAGCAGTGAATTTTCCAGTCTCGTATAAAGGTATCAGGATGGATGAACGTGCCAACCTAATGAATATGATGAAGATTACTGTAAAGGTATTGATCCAGTCGGCTCTAAATCTGGACAGAAGCCTGGATTCTGATTTCCCTCCACTGCAGCAGTTTTTCTTTGTGCTGGAGCACTGCCTGAAGCATGGTTTAAAAGGTATTTTCAGTCCTTCGACAATACAACATGAATTAACTGTGTCTTTTCCATCTGTTTTTCTTTACTTGTCATCTTACTGGACAACTTCTTTATTGAACATTTTAGCTCTGCGCAGAAATTTCAGCCATTGAAATTTGTTCCTGTGCCCACGGCATTTGTGTCCCCATGTGACATTTAGTGTGGTTCTACACAAATGTCACATCTTAACAATACAGATCATTGATGGGGATTTACATCCATAAAACAACACTGAAAAGACAAACTAGGACAAAAGGACTGGTTAAAGGCTATGTACACCTTTTGAAAACTATTTGTTAGCGGGACTGACAGTGTTATGGCAGGAAGGAGGGGAATGGGATAAGTGAGCCCTAATCTACCCACCGCCCTGTCCCTGCCTACTTGCAACGACCCGCCCTAGGCGACGGGGTACAACTGGGCGGCGGTCTCTACGCTGACTAAGTGCAAGGGAATACAAATGGGGAACAAGCAAGGGAAGGGGCAGTAGCCCACGGAACACCGTGAGGAAACCAGAGTGGTCAACGAGCCAGTCAGAATCAGGATGTCACGAAGTATACGAACGCAGAGCAAGGAGCAGGAAGCAAGCCGGGGTTAGAACGAAGCAGGATAAGCGGAAGCTGTAGCAAGGCTGAAGCAAGGCTGTAGCAGGGCCAGGAAACAAGGAAGAATCACAAGCAATGAGGAAGAGAAAACGGCAGGTATAAATGGACAGGGGGCGGAGCGAACTCCGACTGACCAGGCCGCGATAGGCTCTCCCACTCCTGAGCCTGCCACCCTGATTGGTGGGAGCCGGAGTCAGTCTAAGAGCTCCGGCCTCAGGTGTCGATTGATTAATCCTGGGAGTATCCACAGACGTAGTGCCTGGCAGATCCTTTACAGACCGGTTCAGCGACAGTGGGTCCTTCGTGTCTCTGACACACAGGATCAAGCTGTTATCGACCACAACTTAGTTCATAACTTAGATGTGATCTAAAACAGGTGGATCCTGCGTATCGGAGACTCGAAGGACCCGCTGTCACTGAACCCATCAGTCCTGCGGACCTGACTGATTCAGGTCTTCGTGTAAGATACAGGTGCTCTGTATACAGTATACAAAGCAGCTGTATCTCAAAGTAAAAATTATTTTTAATAAAAAGTAATTAGAAAGTTACTGATACACTGATTTAATTTTTTTTTTTAAAAAAAAAGGTGTACTTAGCTTTTAAAGAGATTGTTCAGCTTTAGAAAAAAAACCTGGCTGCCTTCAACATGTCATCAGGTGTGGCATTATTTTTGGAGGAAATTCTGCATAACTCCTGCCACATCTTCCAGTCATCCGCCGTATATATACAGTGGAGGTCAGGTGGGGGGAGTATGGCGTGGATTCACGAGCTGAGCCCGCTCCATAAAACGTGCGTGTTGGCTGTATTTTACAGCCAACTCTTCAGTGTAACTATCCCACTCGGCGAACCCCCTTAGATGCCGCTGTCAATAGCGACCACAGCATCTAAGCCGTTAGAAACAGGGGGACGGCCTCCTCTGACATTCCATTGGCCCTACCGCAACGCGATCGCGGGGTTCCAATGGTTGCCATGGCAGCCTGGGGGTCTAATGAAGTCTCACCAGTCTTCCATTTTTTTTGTATTTTTATTAGGACTTAATATGAGCATGTCAAAATCATGATATACTGCAATACATTATTGCCTCCTAAACCCCGTTCTAGTTTTTAGTAGTTACAGAAACCGTGTAGCTCGCGTTCTGAGCTGCTCCCGCAGCTGACATTAACTGCTATGTGATTTACAGAAATCATGTAGCTCAGCGAGTTACGCTTTTTCCGAAACTCCCGACCATGTAATCAGGAAGTGGACGGGAGTCAGCGTGAGCACAAAAAGCTAGAACGGGGTTTAAGAGGCTCCGTTCTAGAGATAGGTGCGAGTTCCAGATTTTAATCTGAAAAATGGCTGCGGAGGAAAGGGGTTAACCTCAAGCAATGTAGCAATATTCAATGCCAGACAAAGGTTACAAAACCAATGAGTTAGGCCCCATGCATACGCCCGTAATTACGGGCCCATAGACTTCTATTGTCCACGGGTACCCTCCCGTTTGCTTACGGGAAGGTGCCCGGGCCGTTGAAAAATATCGAACATATCCTATTTCAGGCCGTAATTACGGCACGTGCAGGCCCATAGAAGTATCAGGCTCCCGTAATTACGGGTGGCTACGTGTGTGCACCCGTAATTACGGGAGTGTTTCTACTCATGGTACTCACTGTCTGGCGGTAGTCACTGTCCAGGGTGCTGAAAGAGTTAAACGATCAGTGCTGGATAGAGAGAAGGGGATGCACTAATCGGCAGTAACTCAGCACCCTGGACAGTGACTACCGCTGGACAGTGAGTACCATGCGCGGTGCTCACAATGTAGATTTCTAATGTTTCCTTCAAAAACTCACAACAAAAAAAAGTTTATACTTTCCCAGAACTCCTTGCTTCTTCCTCCAGTCCGGCCTCCTGGGATAACATTTCATCCCATGTGACCACTGCAGCCAATCACAGGCTGCAGCGGTCACATGGACTGCTGCGTCATCCAGGGAGGTCGGACTGGATGTCAGAGGGACCAAGACAACGGCCGGGGTACGTATGAACTTTTTCTTTCTATTGCTGCGTTCCGCTGCGGAAACTCTGCCCGAAAGGGCTGCCCCTTCTCTCTATCCAGCACTGATAGAGAGAAGTGGCTGGCGATCAGTGCTGGATAGAGAGAAGGGGCTGCCGATTAGTGCATTCCAATATCTCTGAAAAAAGGGGGGGGAAGGGATAGAGGGGAAAGTAGTATGATCGTGTTGAATTGAAAAATAATAAATACTTTATTAATAAATGGTTAAAAATGGCAATGTTAGATGTTGAATTGACAGTGACAATGACCCCTCACTTGACACTGTAGACAATTGAATGTCTTAAGTGAACATACTCCGTTGTGAATTAAATTTACTGGTCTTCAACTTGTATGGGACAATTAGCCTCAATCTGGGAGGTATATATGTTTGATACATAACAGTTTGCCTGCACGAATCAGATTTGAAACTGAGGATGTTGTAAACTTTCTCTGAGAAATCAATGACTTAAAATCAGTCAGAATAACGTGTTTCACATGCTGGGCTAAGAATATACCCTTCTCATTGGTATGCCTATGATCAGGTTATAATCAAAACCCTGCAGTGAAGGATCCTACTGAAGGATCCTAATTCACTGCATGTAACAGAGGAGATTTGCAGCCTGTGAGCCGGGATCAGCTGTCTGGAAGCTTGTCAGCACGTCCAGCACAGCGAAACACAGCTCCTGCGTTCTAACTGTAATACTAATGTATCTTACTGTTTCTCGCGAGATTACAGAGGTAAACGAGATTTCGTTTCACTTGCTAGAAATCTCAAAGAAAAGAGTCAGAAGTGTCAGGATTCTGAGTACACATGACGTCCAGGCTGGATTTCATGTGTATTCATTATCAGGACACTTGATTAACGTTAATCTCTGTTTATGTGGCTGCACATCGCTGCTGTGTAAATCAATGGAGATGAGTGTATGATGCTGACTGGTCACTGATTGGTCAGCGTCATACACGTAAACACGCCCAGTTAAAAACACAATACACGCCCAGTTGGACATAACGAAAAAAAAAACGCCCAGTTGTCCATTTCAAACCTCATTTGCATATATATATATAAAATAGCTCATAACTTGGCCAAAAATGAAAGTTTTAAAAACAAAACAAAAACGTTACTGTTCTCTACATTGCAGCGCCGATCCCATGCAATAGGAGATAGGGATTTGATAATCTGGTGACAGAGCCTCTTTAAGGTTCCTTCATCGGGCTGTAAAGTGAGCCCAGCAATGGAAGAACCTATTGTGGCAACCGTCTTAGCGTGTCTAGCAATTTGCACGGAGACAGAGACGGCATGCACTGTACACTACCGTGTGTGGTCTGAAGGATTGCAGGAGATAGACAGACAGGAGATCAGCTGTTTGGGTGCTTGTCAGCACATCCAATACAGCTCAGCACGGTCCCTTCGTTTGTAGTAACTCACTGAGTGCACATGCAGTGTGCAGGCTCCGCGCTAGAGGCGGATGAAAGTCCATAATGCCGACAGATATTCTGCCACAATTGGAGGTTGAGAGCTGATACCTCGAACGGAGAATGTATATGGACAAGTAACATTGCTTGTGATTAAAACACCCGACGCGCGTTTCGCCGGTATTTCCGGCTTCTTCCAGGGGTGGTGGCCGCCGAACAGACGATCTTCAAATAGTTAAGATTTTAGATTGACACTTGAGAGAGCCATATATTTTCATATATACTATTTAATCGGTGGTGTACACCTAGTGTGATCTCATTACATTAATAATTTGTAAAATTATAAGAGGGTAACACCTTTACGTATTCTTGCATTCCAATATCTCTCTCTACGTGTAAAGAGAGGCAGAGAACACGGGTCCGTAAATACGGGTGACTACGTATTTACGGGAGGGAAAAAATACGGTCGTGTGCATGGGGCCTTAGGCCTAATGCACACAAACGTATTTTTTTCCTCCCGTAAATACGGGTCCAGTGTCACCAGTATTCCACCCGTATTTACGGACACATTTTCTCTGCACTTATCGGCAGCCCCTTCTCTCTATCAGTGCTGGAAAGGGAGAAGGGGCAGCCCTTTCGGGCAGAGTTCCTGCAGCGATTGTAAGTAAAAAGTTCATACGTACCGTTGGCTTGGTGACGCGTCCCTGTTTTGACATCCAGTCCGACCTCCCTGGATGATGCGGCAGTCCATGTGACAGCTGCAGCCTGTGATTGGCTGCAGCAGTCACATGGGATGTAACGTCATCCCGGGAGGCCGGACTGGAGGAAGAAGCAGGTAAGTTAATTTTTAATACTATTAACTCCAGCGGTAGTAACTGTCCCGGGTGCTGAAAGAGTTACTGCCGATCAGTTAACCACCCGTAATTACGGGAGCCCTATAGACTTCAATGGGCCTGCCCAGGCCGTAATTACGGCCTGAAATAGAACATGTTCCATATTTTTCAACGGCACGAGCACCTTCCCGTAAGCATACGGGAAGGTACCCGTGGCCAATAGAAGTCTATGGTCCCGTAATTGCGGGCCGTAATTACGGGCGCTTTTATGTTCATGTGCATGAGGCCTTAGGCTGCATAAAAAGACGGAACAACCTATGAATTCAGTATAATACTGGCTCCTATATACATTACTTGTGGGGCCACACCTTGAATATGTGGTAGTGGTATCGACATCAGATTGTCGGAAGGATAAAGGAAAATTGGAGAGATGGTTCAGAGGTCTACAGCTAAAATGGATGGGAAGTTATAAATAGATATGTACTACTTTTAAAATGTCTTTGCCACAATTTTAATGACTTATTTGTTTTATACTTTTGCAGTCAAAAAGAGCTTTAGAGTCCAAAATAAATCTTTCTTTGGTCCTTTGGAACTGGTGGAAAAACTTTGTCCTGAGTCAGCTGACATCTTTACAAACATAAGGAATCTTCCTGAAATTAAGTAAGTGAAGCACATACTGCAGAAAACATTGTATTGAGTTTTGCAATGTATAAATCATTGGGTGTACGGTACAGTGACCATAATGAATGTAAGTCATTTCATCTGTTTACATTAGGTAAAAATGAAAGGATTTTGATATATTCTCTCAATGTACTTGTTATTTCATTTATCCTTAGATAACCTTGTTTTCTTTTTATCATTACTAAGGCCTCATGCACACGACCGTAAAAACTCCCGTTATTACGGGTCGTAATCACGACCCGTAATAACGGGCTCATAGACTTCTATTGGCGACGGGTGCCTTCCCGTTTTCTCACGGGAAGGTGCCCGTGCCGTTGAAAAAGATAGAACATGTCCTATTTCAGGCCGTAATAACGGCACGGACAGTCCATAGAAGTCTATGGAGCTCCCGTAATGACGGGTGGCTACATGTGTGCACCCGTCATTACGGCAGCGTTGCTAAGCGACGTCAGTAAATAGTCACTGTCCAGGGAGCTGAAAGAGTTAACTGATCGGCAGTAACTCTTTCAGCACCCTGGACAGTGACTACCGATCAGTATAAACCTGTAAAAAAACAAAAAAAAAAACGCTCATACTTACCGACAACTTCCTGCTTCCTCCAGTCCGGTCTCCCGCCCGTTGCCTTGGTGACGCGTCCCTCTCGACATCCGGCCCGACGTCCTGGATGACGTTTCAGGCCATGTGACCGCTGCAGCCAATCACAGGTCAATCACAGGCTGCAGCGGTCACATGGACTGCCGCGTCATCCAGGGATGTCGGGCTGGATGTGAAGAGAGGGACGCGTCACCAAGACAACGGCCGGGTAAGTATGAATTTCTTTAACTTTTATTACAGAAAAGGCTGTCCCTTCTCTCTATCCTGCACTGATAGAGAGAAGGGGCTGCCGATTAGTGCAGTGCTATTTTGCCGCCAAAAACGTGCTCGTAAATACGGGTGGAATACGTGTGACACCGGACCCATATTTACGGGCACGGGTTCGTAAATACTGGTGCAAAACGGGTGGAATACGTGTGACACCGGACCCGTATTTACGCCAGTCTTTACGGGTGGGAAAAAATACGGTCGTGTGCATGAGGCCTTACTCCTAGATAATGTAAAGCAAATGTATTACATTGAAGATTGTATTAGTACTGGAATTTAAAGCAGCCCTCCAATGCAAAATAAAAAGTGCACTATACATGGCAAATGTATAGTAAATATATTTCTTTTGAAAGATGCTGCCACTGTTCGGCCACTTTGGTGACCCCTTTCCAGTAAGCGCACTGGAGGTATGCTTTAACGCAAACCTCTGGTCCAACGTAAACCTGTAACTATAATTTAACAAATGTGTGGTAAAAACCTACTTGGTGCCATACATTCTATGTATGTAAAATGGCCGCCACTTTCTGAGACTACCCGATGCAGTGTGTGCTTCAACACGACCCCCTGTCCTCTGATTGACCAGCAGCACCGTGTATATTCTGTCTTTTGTCTTCCCCTGCTGGTTCTGTTGTAGAGGTCCCAGCAGAAGCTACAGCGGAAGTGTTGCATTACAAGAGACCCGCACAGCAGCACAGAGGAGCGCATTAGAAGGCCAAAAGACCAGCGTAAAGAGTAGGAAGGGAGTGCCATTGACATCAAGAAAATGCTTCTTTCTCTTTTTATATGCAGCTCTTCCGCTGAAGCTTCAGCTGGGACCCCTGCAACATGGCCTGCAGGGGAAGATGAACATAGCGTTGCTGATCCACCCAAGGGCTTGGGTGGCATGTCTCAGACTACCAAAGCCCACTGTGCATAGGGTAGTCTTAGACTGTGGTGGCCATTTTAGATACATAGAAATGGGGTAAACGGAACGGACGAATGCCAGCGGCGTCTTTCAAAAGGATGACACCAGGTATGTTTACTACACATTTGCTATTTATAGTGACCTTTTTACTTTGGACCGTTCTTACGCTTTAAAACATACCTCCAGTGCTCTTAGACCCTCATGTACTGTATCTTTATGGAATCTTTCCCTTTAAAGCTCAGTTGTTTTTGATATAGACCTCTTCTTTCTAATTCACTAACAGGAAGTTCTCATTGTCTGCCATCTTACAGATACAGTGGAGCTTCAGCCTGGTCACTGGTCTGCAAGCCTGCTGACTCCATTCTTCCAGCCTTCCCCTCTCACTCCTACATACTGACTCAATCATTGCAGAGACTTCTGAATTCTCAGGAATTAGCTAGCAAGTTGTCTCTGGAGATGCACCGCTTGTAATTCCCTGTTTGGGTAAAATATTAGTTATTTTAGCTAGTTATATCACTCTTTAGCAAATAATTTATGAATCCACCTATTTATAAAATGGCAATCATTACAAACAATTTTAACCCCTTCAGGACCAAGCTCATTTTGGCCTTCAGGACCTGACCCATTTTTTCAAATCTGACATATTTCACTTTATGTGGTAATAACTCCGGAATGCTTTTACCTATCAAAGCGATTCTGAGATTGTTTTCTTGTGAGACATTGGACTTTATGATAGTGGAAAAATGTGGTCGATAAATTCAATATTTATCAGTGAAAAACACCAAAATTTTGTGAAAAATTGCAAAAGTTAGCGTTTTTCTAAATGTAAATGTATCTGCTTGTAAGACAGGCAGTTATACCGCACAAAATTGTTGCTAATTAACATCCCCCATATGTCTACTTTTATATTTGCATCGTTTTTTGAACATCCTTTTATTTTTCTATGACATCACAAGGCTTAGAACTTTAGCAGCAATTTCTGACATTTTCAAGAAAATTTCAAAAGGCTATTTTTACAGGGGCCAGTTCAGTTGTGAAGCGGCTTTTAGGGCCTTATATATTAGAAACCGCCAAAAAGTCACCCCATTTTAAAATCTTCACCCCTCAAAGTATTCAAAACAGCATTTAGAAAGTTTCTTAACCCTTTAAATGTTTCACAGAAATGAAATCAACGTGGAGGTGAAATTTTCAAATTTCATTTTTTTTTCTTCAGAAATTCATTTTTAATCTATTTTTTTTGTAACACAGAAGTTTTTACCAGAGAAACGCAACTCAATATCTATTGCCCAGATTCTGCAGTTTTTAGAAATACCCCACATGTGGCCCTAGTGTGCTAATGGACTGAAGCACAGGCCTCAGAAGCAAAGGAGCACCCAGTGGATTTTGGGCCTCCTTTTTATTAGAAAATATTTTAGGCACCATGTCAGGTTTGAAGGGCTCTTTCGGTGCTAAAACAGTGGAAATCCACCAAAAGTGACCCCATTTGGGAAACTACACCCCTTGAGGAAATTATCTAGGGGTCTAGTGAGCATTTTGACCCCGCAGGTTTTTTGCAGAAATTATTGGAAGTAGGCCGTGAAAATTAAAATCTACATTCTTTCAAAGAAAATGTAGGTTTAGCTAATTTTTTCTAATTTCCACAAGGAGTAAAGGAGAAAAAGCACCGCAACATTTGTAAAGCAATTTCTCCCGAGTAAAACAATACCCCACATGTGGTAATAAATGGCTGTTTGGACCCACGGCAGGGCTTAGAAGGGAAAGAGCGCCATTTGGCTTTTGGAGCTCAAATTTAGCAGGAATGGTTTGCGGAGGCCATGTCACATTTGCAAAGCCCCTGAGGGACCAAAACAGTGAAAACGCCCAAAAAGTGACTCCATTGAGAAAACTACACCCCTTGAGGAATCCATCTAGGGGTGTAGTGAGCATTTTGACCCCGCAGGTTTTTTGCAGAAATTATTGAAAATGGGCCATGAAAATGAAAATCTACATTCTTTCAAAGAAAATGTAGGTTTAGCTAATTTTTTCTAATTTCCACAAGGACTAAAGGAGAAAAAGCACCACAACATTTGTAAAGCAATTTCTCCCGAGTAAAACAATCCCCCATATGTGGTAATAAACAGCTATTTGGACACACGGCAGGGCTTAAAAGGAAAAGAGCGCCATTTGGCTTTTGGAGCTCAAATTTAGCAGGAATGGTTTGCGGAGGCCATGTCGCATTTGCAAAGCCCCTAAGGGACCAAAACAGTGAAAACGCCCAAAAAAATGACTCCATTGAGAAAACTACACCCCTTCAGGAATCCATCTAGGGGTGTAGTGAGCATTTTGACCCCACAGGTGTTTCATAGATTTTATTAGAATTGGGCAGTGAAAATAAAAAAAATCCTTTTTCTTCAATAAGATGTAGCTTTAGCTCAAAATTTTTAATTTTCTCAACAAATAAAGGAAAACAAGAACCCTAACATTTGTAAAGCAACTTCTCTGGAGTACGGCAATACCCCACACGTGGTCATAAACTGCTGTTTAGACACACGGCAGGGCTCAGAAGGGAAGGAGCGCCATTTGCTTTTGATGTACAGATTTTGCTGCATTTGGTTTCTGGTCGCTATGTTGCATTTGCAAAGTCCCTGTGGAACCAAAACAGTCCCCCCCCCAGAAGTGACCCCATTTTGGAAGCAACACCCTCAAGGTATTCACCTAGGGGTGTAGTGAGCATGTTAACCTCACAGGTGTGTTGCAGAAATTGGTGTGCACGCGATGTGGGAGAGTGAAAATGGGAATTTTTCCTTAGATACGCCAATATGTGGGGCCCGGCTTGTGCCACCATAACAAGACAGCTCTCAATTTTTATGCGGTGTTTCCCGGTTTTAGAAGCACCCTACGTGTGGCCCTAATCTTTTGCCTGGACATTCGACAGGGCTCAGGAGTGAAAGGGTACCGTGTAAAATTGAGGCCTAATTTGGCGACATATAAAGTATTGGTTCTCAATTGCAGAGGCTCAGATGTGAAATAAAAGAAACCCCTGAGAAGTGACCCCATTTTGGAAACTACACCCCTCAAGGCATTTATTAAGGGGTGTAGTGAGCATTTTCACCCCACGTGTCTTTTCCATAAATGATTGCGCTGCCGAAGGTACAAATTAAAATTTTGCCCTAGATATGCCAATTCATTGTCAAATATGTCGTGCCCAGCTTGTGCCACTGGGGACACAAACCTCAAAAATTGTTAAAAGGGTTCTCCCGGGTATGGCGATGCCATATATGTGGACATAAACAGCTGTTTGGGCATGCTGTAGGGCTCAGATCGGTGGGAGCGCCATTTGGCTTTTGGAGCGTGGAATTTGCTTGGTAATAGTTTTGTTTGAAGTATCACTGGTGTTTCCGTTTATAATGTGGGGCATATGTGAGCTGGGCAAAGTACATCGGGGCATAGTCAGGTGGTATAATAATAAGGTAAAAAATATAATAAATTGATCCATAGATGTGTGTTACGCTGTGATCGATCCTTTCTGCACAGGCCGGTGTCGCACTGATAACTGGCGTCCTTCCTTATCCCCCTTTTGGTCCACACTCTGCACCTTTACAGTTTGGGGAATTTTGCCGGGAAAGTGTTGTCCTGGTATAATACGGGCACCCTCGCCTACAGCAGATATGTTTGGGCCCTCCCCTTCCTGGTTCCCTAATTTTAGTGCCTTGATACATCGCCTTTTGAAACAGAAGAAATGTTCCCCTCGGGCCGGCACAACTGCATATTTTTCTTTTCTGAATTATTGGAGCCTTAACTTATTTTATTTTTTCATAGACGTAGTGGTATGAGAGCTCTTTTTTTACGGGACGAGCTGTAGCTTTTATTGGTACCATATTGGGGTACATGCAACTTTTTGATCACTTGTTATCCTTTTTTTGGGAGGCAAGGTGACAAAAAAACAGCAATTCTGCAATAGCTTGTTTTTTTTATATACAGCGTTCACCATACGTTATAAACTACATGTTACCTTTATTCTGCGGGTCAGTACGATTCCGGCGATACCAAATTTATAGAACTTTTTTATAACCTTTTGCACAATAAAATTACTTTTGTAAAGAGAATGTATTTCTTCTGTCACGATGTTGAGAGCCATAACTTTTACATTTTTTCGTCGATGGAGCGGTGTGAGGGTTTGTTTTTTGCGAGACGAGGTATAGATTTTATAGGTACCATTTTTGGATACATGCAACTTTTTGATCACTTTTTATTTAAATTTTTGGAAGACGGTGACCAAAAAAACAGTAATTATGGCAGTGTTTTTGAGTTTTTTTTTTTACGGCGTTCACTACGCTGGATAGATAACATAATATTTTTATAGTTTAGGTCGTTACGGTCGCAGCGATACCAAATATGTATGGCTTTATTATTTTTTTCAATAATATATTACTTGATAAGTGAAAAAGGGCGATTGTGTTTTGTGTTATTACTTGAAACTTTTATTGTATGTTTTACAACTTTTATTTTTACTTTTTTTTTTACACTTTTCTTTAGTCCCATTAGGGGACTTGAAGGTCCAACAGTTTGTTTGATGTTCTAATACATTGCACTACCTATGTAGTGCAATGTATTGGAACTGTCAGTTGTTCACTGACAGCAAGCCGATCAGGCTCCGCCTCTGGGCGGGGCCTAATCAGCTTACGTAATGGCAGATAGGAGTCCATTGTTAGGGCTCCTGTTGCCATAGTAGCAGTCGCCAGCCTTGCCATCGCGTGGCAAGGCTGCCGATTTGCTACAAACCTTTAGGATGCAGCGATCACAATGGATCGCTGCATCGAAGGGGTTAATGCCAGGAATCGGAGCTAGCTCCGGTTCCTGGCGATAGATCGGGGTGTCCGCTGTAACATACAGCGGACACCCACTGCTGATGACGCCGGCTCAGCTTCTGAGCCGGAAGCTGAGCCGGCGCCATCTTGCCGATGGTACCGGAAGCCTCCTGGGCCCCGCCGACGACGGGGCATAGGAGGATTCCGTTACAGGCTGATCGGGAGGTAAGTATTAGCCCTCCGATCGCCTTTGCAGCCACCGGCAACCCAGCGATCACGTTGCTGGGGTGCCAGTGGCTATAAACTCCTCACATGCTGCGATCTCTATTGAACGCAGCATGTGAGGGGTTAATCGGCCGGATCGGATGCTAGTTCCGGTCCTGGCCGATACCTCAGTGTGACAGCTGTAACATTCAGCTGTCACCCGGCGGTGATGTCGCTGGCTCAGCTCCTGAGCCAGCTTCATCTCCATGATGTACAGTTACGTGAAAAGGCGGTAAGCCACCAGCTTTAATCACGTAAATGTACGTGATTGGGCCGGGAAGGGGTTTTAATGAACAAGAGTTAGGCATAGCTTTATTTAACAGAATTTGGATCTTCATTGTGCCAATGCACTTCCTGATGAAGCACACGTGAAACACGCTTTGGGACTGTGCCACACGCTGCAATGTTACCGTATGTATGTACTGGCCACTACTCTTCTGCTATATATTTTCAATGTTATTTATTATGAACATTATAGACTCTAGCTGTTTAATGTAGGAAGATATGCCGTAGTTAGGCACTATTCACATCACGGTAGGGGCTTCCGTCGGAGGTATACGTCGGGAAGACCCCCGACGTATACCTCCGTCAAAAGGCCCAATTGTATCCTACTGTATGGCATGATAGGTTACCCGGGGACCGTCCCTGGCAAAACTACTGAAGTCACTGTGCGTTTATGGACAGTGACTCCAGGTGTTCCATATCGTTGGATTCGGCGAGCAGAGCATCAGCTGATGCTCTGCTCAGGGCCTCCAGCGCTCCTCCTGACGTCACTGTCTATATATGGACAGTGACTTCAGGAGTTTTCACGGGGCCGGAGTCCCTGGACAGAGCCATCTAATAGCGCTCTGCCCACGGACTCCAACACTGGTGAAGTTCCTGACTTCTATATGGATAGTGATGTTGGGAGCTCCCCGAGGTATACGTTTAATGTATGCCTGTGGTGGATGCTATACAGTGGCATCCGTCACCCATAGGCTCCTGTGTTAAAAAAACGCATACTGTGTGGTATACGTTTTTTTCGGCGGGATCCCTCAGTATGGAATAGCGTAGTCTGCTACACTACTCCATCCTTCAAAAGCCCGACAGAGGACAAAAGGACAGTCTTTTGGTCTCTATTGGGATAATGGAGCCCTATGGACACGTTTATCTTGTAGATTGAGAGCTTTCCCAACTTACAAGATAAACGTAGTGCCTTTAATGTTATATGAATGGGGCCGTACTCCTCATTTTGACACCAAAGGCAATTTTTTGGCGTTACTAGCGATTTACTTATAAGTGTAGTAGGCATTAATTTGGAGTGTTCTATAGCGCCGTACATGGTAATTTGACATTTCATAAAAATGTGCCATTGTTTGCTATGTGATATCAGTTCTCAGAGTGTAGGTACTGTATTCACGGGTAACTTCCTTTTGTTTTTGTATTTTAATATGAATGACTATTAAAATGTCCCATTTTATTATGAGACTGCAAAAAGTACACGGCACTGCCCGGGTATAACGTGTCGGTCAGTCTGTCTGTTTGTGTGTTCATTAGATTTGTTCCAAGGGTGCCCACGAGTCTAATCCATGCCCTCATATTTTCTTGGTTTCTGGGGAAGCCGCTAGTAGCCTTATATATTTCCCCGGCAGTTACACACTGTTTATTTAAATTTTAACTTCCTAAATACCTAACCGCTAAACTGGTAGGAAATGGAGTCATAAGACTGTGACAGAGCCTGTTGATTAACAACATAGACTATGGTTGGATCATAATTGAAAACCGCATCATGCATGAAAGCCCACTCGTTCGCACGCTGATCATTATGTGCTTTATCAGCTTGCTTACTGGCCTGGGTTCAGGCAGGAATCTCTGTGCTTCTGCGTGCCACTTGTCTGATCTGTTGCTGCGAAAGCCAGAGTTTGCTGAGGAGTTTCAGCAGCTCACGCAGCTTGCAGTTGGGCAAGAGGGGTCTCTGCAGCTAGTAATGCAGCTTTCCTCCTGGCCATCAGTAATCTGATTGGTTGCTATGGGTAACCGCTCCCCTGTACCTTCCCATCTAGGATTATCTTGTAAAGTGCACTACCTGCTACTGCCAGATAAAAACATCTTTACTATAAAAGTGAATGTCTGTATTCGCTTTTATAGTATTGGATCGTGATCATGTAATAATGGCTGATCACAGAGAACAACGGCAAGGTTGGGACATTTACAAAAACTGAACACCCGATGTACCTACGTGCTCAAATTTGGGGTCAAATGGTTCAGGCATTTGGATGCCTATAGCGGACGATAAACAGACATTGACTTTTATAATATAGAATAGCAGAGTTTCCCGACTTCACACTGGTCTATTTGTTTGTTGTTTATGTGTGTGGTTAAAAACTTAATTTCCTACTGAAATGAAGCCAACATATCCAATAAAGACCAAGTGCAGGTTCCTTTTTGGAGACATGACTTGTCTGGAAGGTGTTTAATTTATGAGAATGCTGTAATCCACGGACTTGGTTCTGTTGAGAGATTTCAGCAGCTCGGGCAGCAGCCATGCGCTTTGCCACAGGAGTCTTTAGTCTAAGTGTAACTGCAGGGTTCCTTTTTGGAGGCATGACTGGTATGAAAGGGTTTAAATTTATGAGAGCGCTCAAAACCCAGTATAGGTACAGTTCATTTACGGCATAAACCTGGTCTAAAACTGTGTGTATGTTAATGAGGCGAAGAATGAAGGACCTGCGAGCTTCTATTGGCTAATACAGGTCGTCTGATGTGATATGAAGGTCCTTGATGTGGAAGACCCTGGTGTCATATTTGCTTTTGTGATTATGTTGAGAACGGAAGGTTCTAGAGAGCTGAAACCGCGTGATTTACTTATGTGCCAAATTTGGTGCAGATTGGTCCAGTCGTTTGGCCGTGCATGAAGAACAGACAACAGAAATTAATTTATATAGATATATACTGTCATAATTTTTTGTAGTGTATTTATATATGAAGCAAAACCTAATACAAACAATCTACAGTAAAGCTCTATTGCTCTGCAAATGATTTTCCAGTAATCCCACAAATACGTAATTTGAGAAAAGAAAAGCTAAACTAAAATTACCTAATAGTCTGGACATGCTTGCCTCAAAATACGGAAAATAGTGATGTCATCATGTGGAGACATGATATGATACAACTGAATAGTTCTGTATTATACTATTGCTATCACACCATATACTGTAAAATTCCTTTTGGAACTCATAGGAGCTGAAATATTTAATACACAGTCGAGTCACATTATTATGACCACCAGATAATATCCGTGTGCAGCACAGACAGCTGGGAGTGACTCCATAAGGTGCTGGTAGGTTGTCTGGTATCTGGAGCCATGCTGACTGCAGTACATACCGCATTTACTGGAGGATGTGTTGAGAAGGATATATAGAGCAATTAAGTTCAAGTCTGGAGAATTAGGGGGCCACGGAAGTACTTGGAAGTCTTGGTCGTGCTCTTCCAACCACTGTCGGACATTTCTAGCTGTGTAACATGTCGCGTTTTCTTGGAAGATTCCATCTGCCCCAGGAAGGACAAACCGCATGTATAGGTAGGTAACAAAAACTTGAGAACAAGGAGTCCTAACGCCATATATCATAGAAAAATATATAAATTTTATTACATACAATATCATGAACTCAAAATTATAAAAACAAAGCTAGGTTCTAAAAATAGTCTATATGTGGATCACTGAAAAGACCATAATACAACCAAGGGCATAGTATTATTGTTACACAATGTAAGAATATGTGTAGTCGACAGTAAACTAAGACCACTAATTAGATTGTCAGTTAAATCAGTGCAGAGTGAGTCAAGTGTCATTAACTTCAAATATCACCGTACATAGCATTAGAGTATGAGACACGTTTTAGGTCTTATTAGAAAAAATATATATGTACTCTGCACGAAAATCCGGACACAAGTCAGGGGAAGGGAAATGCCCTGAAATGACTGGGGAGGTGAAACTACGCCCACCTGGTAACACCAGGAGGGGGTCAGTGTAACAAGTATTACCCATGCAGGTGAAAGTAAAGTGGTCCACGCGATGTCACCACACCCCTGTATAGGTAGGTGTGATCTGCAACGATGGATACATACCCAAATCCGTTCAGAGCCTTCCACATGGATGAGTGGGTCCAGAGAATGGCATGAAAAAATTCCCCAGACCAGAGAAGGCAACACTTTGCCAAACATCGGTGGCACACCGGTACTGCTGTGCAAATTGAAGCCTTTTTTTTCTGATGCACCTTTATTAGCATAGAACCAGTGACCATCCATCTGCTTTAGAGCCCCAGTGTTAGCTGAACTGTTTTAGACACACGTCTGGTAGCCCCCTGGTTGATTTTTCACGTCGAGGTGCTCCACTGTAGCGTGTCGTTCGGCCCTCGCGCACCTTCGTAGCCAACGTTCAATGGCACGTGCTGCTCCACAGTTTCCACGTCGGTTATTCCCAATGGTGCCATTTGTCCATTTACTATACACTTTCACCACAGCAGGATGCGAACCGTTCACAAACTGCAGTGTTTGAGAAATACTGCCACCGAAAGCCAATAATCATCCCTTTTTGCAACGCTGATAAATCACTCCTTTTACCCATGGCAACAAGGAGTGATGTGTTAAGACAGCAGATCGCACACCCTATATACCCTCCAAGCCAGCCGACGACACATCACTTCCTTCATGGGCTACGCTGCCAACGTCAAAAGTAGGAGGCGGTCATAATGTGACTCGACTGTATTTTAGACTATACTACTGTAACTTTTTTTTTTTTTAATAAGAATAATGCCCTAATTGGTAATTTCTACTCAGTTTTCTGCTTCTGAACTTGAAAAATTCCACATTCTATTTATACGAATTCTGTATCAACAGAATTTATGGATGATCAGATATTGTGTTAAACTATATCCACTGTATTTTATTTTCATTATTAATTACTAATAGAATTCATTATTAATTATCTGTGCATCGGGGTAGTCGGGGCGGGCTGATTGGGGAGAGTGAGGTGTGATCTAGGAAGGGAGCTGCGATCTGAATTATCGCAGGTCATTAGAGGAATGGGGGGTCAGTGGGGAGCCTTTTTTTTTTTTTTTTTCTTCTCCACCTTCTCTTTTCTTACTATAAATGGCAGTGACTAGAATAATGGTTTGGAATATAAGCGGTTTGGCAGACAGAATTAAGAGGGTGGTGGTCTTTGATATTATTAATAAACATCTCCCAGCAATTATTTTGTTTATTGGAAACTCATTTAATTGCGGAACGCAAGTCATGGGTTAGTAGGGGTTGGGTGGGTCAGGAGTTTCACTCTTATTTTTCCACTTTTTCTCGTCGGGTCACCATTTGATTCATAATAAAATTAATTTTCAGGTCTCCTCAAAGTGGATAGATAGGGATGGAAGGTTTGTTTTTTTTGTATGGAGAGCTGGAGCGGCGTACTTGCCTTCTGGCTTTTGTTTATACCCCCCCCCCCCTTTCTCATTAGATGTTTTAAGTAATCTGGTAAAGTTTAGGAATGATCATGAGGACTGTCCGATGTTGGTTATTGGTGATTTGAATAACGTCATGGATAGTCGTATGGACCGGTTTAGCCTTCAGGGGGTTCGGGCCGGCAGTAGTCAGGGGAAATCTCGGCTTGCAATATTCTGTGAGGAGGTAGCATTATCAGACGTTTGGAGGATGAAATATCATGACAAGAAGGTTTTCTCGTGTTTTAGTCGTTCTTTGAACGTTATGTCTAGGATTGACTTGGCTTTGGCTAATCTCTTTTTTCCGGATATTGATAAAATGACATATGAACCACACACAGTCTCTGACCACTCTCCAGTTGTGGTTACCATTCGGAATGGTTCTGGAACTGTTGTAGACTCCTTGCCTAGGTTTAAACTTAATGCACATTGGTTTGACGAGATTAAACAAGAGCTGGCTATGTTTTTGGATATTAATTTGAAATCGGCCCATATTCACTTTGTCTGGGATGCCTTTAAGGCATATATAAGAGGCTTTTTAAGATACAAAATCCAGCACCTGCGTAAAAACTTTTCTAAAGAGGAAACTAGATTGAGAGAGGAATCTTCTCATGCGGAGCGAGAGTTCACCGGCGACCCGACTGCGCTGAACCAACAACAATTATATAAAACCCAACAAAGCTATAAGGAATTTCTGTTTAATAAAGCCCAGCAGAGGATCTTCTTCTCAGGTCAGAAATATTTCTGTGAGTCTGGGAAACCAGGTAAATTTCTGGCATCTATTGTCCAGAATCAAAAAGGTAATCATAATATCTCAGTTATCAGGACTCGCCGGGGCACCCTCTCTGATAAATCACACGTTCAAAAGGAATTTAACTTTTTTTTTTTTCTGAGGTCTATACCTCCACACTGCTTGAGGATGATGCATCCATAGACAAATTTTTGGGTGGTCTGAATTTTGAAAGATTGACGGAGGTGCAGAGGGAACAATTGGATGCCCCCCTGACGGTTGAGGAAGTGAGGGTCGATTGGAGGGGACTCCTCGCCCGGTCAGAATGGATTACCTTTTGAGCTGTATAGATGTTATGGAGAGTTGCTTCTCCCCTGTCTTTTGGAAGTCTTTAAGGAGTCATATGCGGTAGGGGGAGTATCTAGATCTATGTCGGAAGCCACGATCGTATTGATTCCTAAGAAGGACAAGGACTTGACGGATACAGGGTCGTACAGGCCCATATCTTTATTAAATACAGATGTGAAGCTGTTCGCTAAGGTGTTGGCAAGGAGGCTACAGCAGGTGATCCCAGGAATCATTCACCCAGATCAGAATGGTTTTATTCCGGGTCGAAGTACTAGTAATTGTCTGCATAGACTGTACACTATTAAACAAATGGGAGAGGGGGAGCTCCGCTCCATCCTGTCTTTAGACGCTATCAAGGCGTTTGACAGGGTGGAGTGGCGGTTCCTATGGAGAGTAATGACAAGGTTTGGCATAGGGGATACATTTTATAAATTGGGTTAAAATAATGTATTCTGCCTCATTGGCCCGGGCTAAATGGTGAACTATCTGAACCAATTACGTTGTCTCGGGGAACACCGCAGGTCTGCCCCCTCTCTCCGCTTCTATTTGCTATTTTTATAGAACCATTAGCCATGTTGATTAGGGGCGATAAAGAGATTAAGGGATGCGGCTGTGGTGGGGAAGGGGATAAAATGGTTCTGTATGCTGATGATATTTTATTGTGCTTGAAAGAAACCCCAACTTACGTTCACAGAACGATGCAGGTATTGGAGACCTATGGTAGATTTTTGGGTCTTAGAATCAATTGGTCCAAATCATCTCTTCTCACATTGGATCAGGAACAGGACTCTCCTTTCGGAGATCTTACTATCCTAAGATTGGGCCAGCCATTTGAATATCTGGGTATAACGGTCTCAGGAGTTGTTGAGAGATTTAGTGCCCTGAATATGCTACCAGTGATCAAGAAGGTCAGATCAAAAATAGCGGTATGGCAGAAACTTCCCTTATCCAGGGCTGATAGGATTGGTCTGGTTAAAATGGTGGTGCTCCCACAGGTCTTATATGTTCTGACCGCAACATCAGTGTGGATAGATAACAATACATTTAAGTTGTTGGAATCTTTACTAAATGAATTGATTTGGGGAAGAAAACGTGTTAGGATGAAACAGGTTTATTTGTGCAAGAATACGTCTGAAGGGGGACTATCCTTTCCTTCCAGGGGGTACCTTGTGGCCGCCGGATTGAGGCTTCTGATTCAATGGGAGAAGGACCCGGCCCTCAGGAGGTTGCTTGATTCAGTGGGAAAGAAAGCTGGAAATATTTTTGAGTTATTGGAGACAGGCCTACTGGAGATGGAACCACTGAATAAATGGCCCCTGAGTCTGATGTTGTCCCGTTCATGGCGAGCACTGAGAGAGATGTTCGGTTTTAAAGGAATTCTCAAGTTTAGTCCAATTTGGGATAATTATAATTTTAGAGAATTTGGGACAATTCCGGATATAAATTTCTGGAAAAATAGAGGGATTTTTTTTATCTCACAGATTATTATGGATAAACAAATAGTCACTTTTGATAATTTGAAAGAATGGTATCGTATTGAAGAGAAGTATTTATTTAGATATTACCAGATTCAGCACGCATGTAAGCAAATTGATGTAGCACGGATTCAATTGGAATCTCACAGGGTAATTGATTATTTATTAGTAGTTTCACAAAGGAAAAAAATCACTTTCACATATTTACCGCTCTATTATGAGCACATTCGGAAAGCAAATTCACTTTAGAACACAAGCCAAATGGGAAAGAGATCTAGGACCAAAGGATGAATCTCACTGGGATCATTGTTATAGGAGTATTTAGCACGGTCTCTCTCAGTGCCGCCCATAGGATGGTTCAATTTAATATAACGCATAGATTGTATTATACGCCTATATCCCTTCAGTCAATGAATTTGAAGGCAAACTCTTTCTGCCTACGTTGCCAACACCCTCAGGCGGCCTTTTTGCATTGAATTTGGGCTTGCCCTGGAATAGCCCAATTTTGGAGGGAGATCCGCTCGGAGATCAGCGGTTCTTATGGACTGGTTGTCCCATTAGAGGTTGAGTACCTGATTTTGGGCAATTTAAGCGATTTACAGATGTCAAAGGACAAAATAGCTTTATTGGGGAAATTGCTCTTCTTGGCCCGTCTTCTGATTGCTAGACTGTGGGGGTCTAGCTCTCACCCAACACTGCAAAACTGGCTGGGCTTGGTTGGTAAAATTAAGAAATATGAAAAGGTATGGTATGGCAATGCCAACAACATCGCTAAATGGGAACAAGCCTGGTTATAGAGTAACAAGTAAGATGGAGATAAAAGGCACATTTTTATTTTTTCAGTTTATATTTTATGTATTTTTTTTTCTCCTTCATTTCCCTCCCCCTCCCTCCAACCTCCTCTTCCCCCCAAGGGTTTCTATAGCATTTTTTATTTTTTTTATTACATGTTTGTATGTACTATGTACTACTTTCCTTTTTTTGTACTGCTGTAGAACAAAATAAAGATATTAAAAAAAAAAAAATTACTTAAAAAAAACATTGTTGTAAGGAAGTTTAGTGCATAACTTTTGAAACGTTTCAATAGACACTAACTTTTAAAAAAGCTTATGCTAATCTAATAGTATAGATAGATATCAACTTTGTAATTTACTTACTTTAAAATGTAGTTGTTTTATCCATGCAAATTCTGTGTGAAGTTACTGCCATGAAGTGTCTCTCTTCCTGTAATCTGCTGTCCATCCCCTGTTGTCAAGCAAAGTTCGTCCCTAGTGACAGACTGACTGCAGAAGGTGGGGCTTTGTCTCTTAAAGAGAAACTGTCGCTAGGTTATATAAGTTGAATTGGTTAACTAACCTGAATAGTGGTATCACCCTGATTCCCTGTCTTTTTGTTTTTTCCTGGACTCTGCTGTTCCAGAGATTTGGCCCACTGTTGCTTTGGTTCCCTATATGTTAATTTGCTGTAGTTAGCCAAGTGGGTGGAGCTAGCTTCCCTGCTTCTGATGCTGACCAATCAGCTTGAGGGTAGCTCACAACCTGTTTGCGAACGACGCCAAATTAGTATATAGGGGGCCAACACAACTGTGGGCTTTATCTCTGGAACAGAGGGGTCTATGAAAATAAGAAAAAAAACATTCTGGAATCAGGGAGATATTGCTATTTATGTCAGTAAACCAGTTCAACTTATGACCTAGTGACAGGTCCTAATTGCTTGCCTGCCAATACAAGGCTATGTAGAGGGGAGGGGTAGGAGGGAGCAGAAAGTAAAAGAGACACAGACCCGCTTCCTATACAAGTCCATGGAGAGGGGAGGGGGACCAGAGAGAGGCACAGACAGATGCTGCAGCAGCTTCTTGGTAAGTGTTGCTGTCTCACCCTAGTGCTGGATCCTGGGCTACACTGCTTATTATTACTGTATAATATCCTCCATTTTGCTGCAGTGTATGTGTGTGTGTGTGTGTGTGTGTGTATGTATATATATATATATATATATATATATATATATATACACACACAATGTCTACTCACCCCTGTTAAAATGCCAGGCTTTTGTCATGTTACAAAATCAGTCCAAGATGAATCATTTCAGAACTTTTTCCACCTTAACCCCTTCACGACCAGCCCGTGCTGGGCTTTTGTCCTGCAGCCTGTTAATTCACGTGGTGCTAGAACAGAGTGCACAGCGCTCTCCCTGTGCTCTGAATCTCTCAGCACACGCTGCTACTAGCAGCCTAAGTGCTGAGAGAAGACATCAGGACCGGATTGGTGTCGGTCCTGATGACATGATCACCATGATAAACTTATGATGATCACAGCAAAGTTTGTTGCAGCAACAAACTTTCATGCTGTTTGTTACAAGGTTTCTCCTCCCTCCCTGTCAGATCGTTCTGAGACAGTGAGGGTATGTTCACATGGCCTATTTACGGACGTAATTCGGGCGTTTTGGCCCCGAATTACGTCTGAAAATAGCGCCTCAATAGCGCTGACAAACATCTGCCCATTGAAAGCAATGGGCAGACGTTTGTCTGTTCACACGAGGCGTATATTTACGCGCCGCTGTCAAATGACGGCGCGTAACTAGACGCCCGCGTCAAAGAAGTGACCTGTCACTTCTTTGGCCGTAATTGGAGCCGCTATTCATTGACTCCAATGAATAGCAGCGCTAATTACGGCCGTAATTGACGCGGCGTTCAAGCGCCTGCACATGCCGGTACGGCTGAAATTACGGGGATGTTTTCAGGCTGAAACATCCCCGTAATTTCAGCCGTTACGGACCCCCGCCGTGTGAACATACCCTGAGAGAGAAGAAGCTGTGCCGAGCAGCTGCTGTGTGTCTCGTATAAAGACACACTGACTGTGAAAAACACACACAAAACACCTCTACACAGATAGTTTAGTGTAGGCAGTTCTAGTTTAGGTAGTCTGTTAGGTAGATAGTACTCAGACCAGGACAATTAATTAGTTCATTAATAATCAATTAGGGCTTATAATGTGTGCGTGTATGTATATATATAATATATACACACACACATCTATATGATTTATATATAGAGACAGAGATATATATATATATATATATATATATATATATATATGTCTCTATATATATATATATATATATATATAAAATTTATATACTGTGTATGTGTATATGTATATGTATACACACACCCGTAATATATATTCTATATAGACGTATATTTGAAATTTGTTAATACTAAAAATTTATAATTAGGGATGTTATATATCTATATCCTCATATAGATATATACGCACATGTAATATATACGTATACACACATATACTTATATAAATCTCCTCATATATTTTACACGTCTGTAGATTCTAAATACAATAATTCATTGTTAGGCTGTGTTCACACTGAGTTTTTTGCAGGAGGAAAATTTCTCCTGCAAAAACTGCTCCAGACGTTTTTTGCACAGTGGTTTGCCAAAAACTCGTCAAAACACTCGTCGAGGTGTTTTTTTTTACCCTTCTGACTGATTGAAATGGGGTTTTGGAGGCGGAAACCGCCTCAAGATAGGTCATGTTGCTTCTTTTTACCGCGATGCGTTTTTTTTGCTCACGGTAAAAAAGCTCGTCCAACTCCCATTGAAATCAATGGGAGACATTTTCGGGCACTTTTTGACGAATTTTGCGGAGCGGTTTCCGCGCCGAAAAACTCGTAAAAAAAGCTCCGTGTGAACAGGGCCTTAGGGTTGTTCATAAATTTAATGATCAATGGATTAGTGGACTTTTTCTTCTTTGTTACTTTTTATTAAAACGGTTACAAAAAATAAGTAAAAAAAAAAAAATACGTAACAAATGGCACGCAAGTTATATACCGCTGAAGAGGCATTTGCTCTCTTGGATTCTGATAGTGAATGGGGTCTCTTTTGGGGGGTTTCTGCTGTTTTGGTTCCTCCACGGCGTTGCAAATGCGACATGGCACCGAAAACCATTATAGCAAAATTTGAGCTCCAAAACCCAAATGGCGCTCCTTCCCTTCTGAGGGCTGTAATGTGTTCAAATATAAGTTTATGACCACATATGGGGTATTGCCGTAATTAAGATACATTTCTTTACAAATGTTGGGGTGCTTTTTCTCCTTTATTCCTTGCAAAAATTAAAAAATGTCTATGTTTCTTCAGAAGAAATGTAGATTTTCATTTTCACAGACTAAGGGGGGATTCACACGAGCGTGTATTCGGTCCGTGCGGGCCGCGTGGTTTTCACGCGGCACGCATGGACCAATACAAGTCTATGGGGCAGTACAGACAGTCCGTGCTTTTTGCGCTGCGTTTGTCTGCTTCGCAAAAAGCGCGACAGGTTCAATAACTCTGCGAAGTCAATGGGTGTGTGAAAACCACGCAGGTCGCACGGAAGCACTTCCGTGCGAACCGACTGAAACAGCGCACCAGCTGTCAAAAGGATGAATGTAAACAGAAAAGCACCACGTGCTTTTCTGTTTCCGAACATCCAAACGGAGTGTCTTTACGATGAGCGAAGCCGGACAAGCAAACCGAACGTCACCGGGTTCGGCCGAACTCGTTTTGGCCGAACCCGGCAAAAAAATTATCGGTACGCGACGTCAGGAGATAGTCACTGTCCATGGTGCTGAAAGAGTTAAACTGTTTCAGCACCATGGACAGTGACTTCCGATCCCAATATACATGAACCTGTAGAAAAAAAAACAAAGTTCTGACTTACCGATCACTCCCGGCGTCTTCCTCCAGTCTGACCTCCCGGGATGACAATTCAGTCCAAGTGACAGCTCCAGCCAATCCCAGGCCAAGCACAGGCTGCAGCGGTCACATGGACTGGTGCGTCATCCAGGGAGGTGGGGCCCGATGTCGAGAGGCGCGTCACCAAGGACGCGTCACCAAGGCAACGGCCGGGAAGTTCTCGGTAAGTACAAACTTTTTCTTTTTTTTTTCAACAGGTTTTTCGATATTGTGTTCGGCATTCACTGTCGAGGGTGCTGAAAGAGTTAGCTCTTTCAGCACCTTGGACAGTGACGGGCGTCGACTAGCCTCATCTCTATGATGGCGGTTGCGCGAAAATCACGCAGCCGCGCATCATACACGGATGACACACGCAGCTGTCAAATGGTTTTTGCGCGCGCAAAACGCTGCGTTGTTTGCGCGCGCAAAAACGCAACGTCCGTCTGTACCTCCCCTAACACCAATAAATTCAGCAAAAAACCTGTGGGGTTAAAATGCTCACTATACAACTAGATAAATTCCTTGAGGCGTGTAGTTTCCAAAATGGGGTCACTTTTTGGGGGTTTCCACTGTTTAGGTACCACAAGACCTATTCAAACCAGACATGGAGCCTAAAATATATTGTAATAAAAAGGAGGCTTCAAAATCCACTAGGTGCTCCTTTGCTTCTGAGGCCGGTGCTTCAGTCCATTAGGACACTAGAGCCACATGTGGGATATTTCTAAAAACTGCAGGACCTGGGCAATAAATATTGAGTTGCATTTCTCTGGTAAAACCTTCTGTGTTACAGAAATGTTTCTATTACAAATGAATTTCTGCAAAAAAAAATAACATTTGTAAATTACACCTAGTTTGCTTTAATTCCTGTGAAATGCCTAAAGGGTTAAGAAACTTCCTGAATGCTGTTTTGAATACTTTGAGGGGTGAAGATTTTAAAATGGGGTGAATTATGGGGAGTTTCTAATATATAAGGCCCTCAAATCAACTTCAGAACTGAACTGGTCCATGAAAAAATAGGTTTTGGAAATTTATTGAAAATTTGAGAAATTGCTGCTAAAGATCTAAGTCTTGTAACGTCCTAGAAAAATAAAAGGCTGTTCAAAAAACGATGCCAACATAAAGTAGACATATGGAAAATGTTAACTAGTAACTATTTTGTGTGGTATTACTATCTGTTTTACAAGCAGATACATTCAAATTTAGAAAGATGCAATTTTTTGCAAATTTTCTATAAATTTTGGTGTTTTTCACAAATAAATATTGAATTTATCGAACAAATTTTTTCACAGATGTAAAGTACAATATGTCACGAGAAAACAATCTCAGAATCGCTTGGATAGGTAAAAGCATTCTGGAGTTATTGCCATATAAAGTGACACATGTCAGATTTGAAAAAATCGCCTGCGTCCACGAGGCCAAAACAGGCTGTGTCCTGAAGAGGTTAATGTCACCTATAATCTGTACACCTGTATTAAATATCTTTTAGGGTGAAAAAATAAAAATAAAGAAAAATAATGTGGTTGCATAAAAATGCACTCTCTTAAACTAGTACTTTGTTGAATTACCCTTTGACGTTATGACAGCATTCAGTCTTTTTGGGTAGAAGTCTATCAGCATGGCACATCTTGACTTGGGAATTGTTGCCCACTCTTCCTTGCAAAAGCACTCCAAATCATCTGTCAGATGCGAGGACATTTTTCATGTTCAGGTCACCCCCCCCCCCCCCCCCCACCACAGATTTTCAATTGGATTCCGGACTGGACTCTGGCTGGACCATTCCAAAACTTTGATCTTCTTCTTGTAAAGTCATTCTTTTATTGATTTGGAGGTATACTTTGGGTCGTTGTCATGCTGAAAGGGGAAATCTTTGTTTATCTGGCCTGCAGAGGCCTGCAGGTTTTGTGCCAATATTGACTGATATTTAGAACTAGTAAAGAAATATTCGACACACAAGGTGATGATTTTAGCAAATCTTGCGGTTTTATTTTATAAAAAATTGATGCCAGAGGTTTAGTGCGACGTTTCGGTCGTATATTAGACCTTCATCAGGCACTACAAGAGCAAAATATATTGCAAAACAGTAGATTAGCATCATGTGGATAAATAGATATACAACATAAATCAAAGTAAGGAGAGAAATAAAGGGGGGGGGGGGCGGGGAGCATAAAGCGAACATGAATGAAAACAGGAGTCTATGGCATGTGCGCAAACATTGCACATAGACATGGTACATAACGGATAAACGGTCATGAACATATAAATAATTTATATATTTACAAAATGTAGTTTATGTTTGATAGTATAGCATGTATAGTATGTACATAGAAGACAGACATCCTAGTTCAGGAAACATTGTCAGTGTGTGTATGTATATATATATATATATATATATATATGTCAAGATATAACGGTACAGTGAAAAATAGAGAAGGACTGGCTGTAGCTGAAGGTAACATGCGCAAAGAGTTAATATCTATTTCCTGATAAGGAACTGAACCAGTGTACTTCATACAAAGACCCGGGGGATTTAACATGAAAGAAACAGGTGGTCAGTAGTAAGTACTTGCTATAGTCTCAATGTGTATCTAGGTGAGAGCTAGTAAGCTGTAGGTGACTGAAACTGGAATGTGAGGGAAGTGTATAGTGTGCAGACTATACCCATCATAATCATGTTAGGCTGTGTGGTAGGGTGAATTACCTTGTACCTCCTGGTGTCTGGTTCATCCAGTCGTTGGCGCTGCGTATATTAGTAGCGGTTTACCGCTTTGTTATGGCGCTGACTGGCCTGGCTGGAGGTGGCCATTTTATGTGGAGTGGGACGGGCGGTGGGCGGAGTTACAGTGGACCTCGTCACGAGGTGCACGTACCCGATTGGCTGCTCGTATAAGGGGATGGTAGTGGGTGTGTCTGTCAGTGAAGCAGTGTATTGACAGAACTACGAGTCACACGGAGGCCGGATGGAGCATTTTAACCGTGAGAGCGCTGTGTAGCATGATGAGGTATGTGATAGGGATAATGTGTAGTAGCTGGACCTGTTCGTGTATACTCACTGGTGGAGGAGCCATAGCACGTTATAGATTAGGTGTTTGTGTGTGGCAACTATAATAGAGTATATACATCTATGTCGTGCAAGAAGACATCCTGTAAGTGTTTTAGATGATGATCATATAGGTAAATAGGCGTTTCACATAATAGCATATTGACATGTAGTGTTAACTCCTTAACTCAGGAGGACGGATATATCCGTCCTGTGAAGACGCGGGTACTGACACTGTACCCACGCGATCAGCGGCAGGAGCACAGCTGTTATACACAGCCTGGCTCCTGCTGCAACTGCCGGAATCGAAGCACGCTCCGATTCCGGCAGTTTAACCCATTAAATGCCGCTGTCAATAGTTAAAGCGACATCTAATGTGTTTGACAGAGGGAGGGACACATCGGTAATCGCGGGTCGCTGTCGGGTTTCCATGGCAGCCGGGGGCCTAACAAAGACCCCCAGGTCTGCCTTCAGCATCTACCTGTTAGGCAATGCCGGAGGCATGAGCTAATAGGTTGCCTGTCCGTTTTACACTGACAGGCAATAATGCTTTGGTATACTAAGTATACCAAAGCATTATATATGCGATCAACAGATCGCATAGTGAAGTCCCGTGGTGGGACTTAAAAAAAAAAACAAAAAAGAAAAACATTTCAATCGGTTAAATAAAGTTTGTGAAAAAAAATAAAAATAAATTCCAGTCAAAATCAAATAAAACTACTTTTTTTGCCGAAAAAGTGGTTTTATTTAGTTAGTGTCAAAACAAATCACACACACACATATATGGTATACCCGCGATCGTAATAACTTGACCAATAAAATGAACACATTAATTAAACCGCCGGATGAACGGCGTCCAAAAAAACCGCAAAAAACAACGGCAAAATTATCTCTTTTCTCCCATTCCCCCCCATAAAACATAAAATAAAAGTTAATCTATAAGTCCTATGTACCCCAAAATAGTACTTATGAAAACTACACATTGGCCCGCAAAAATCAAGCCCTCATACGGCCACATCGACGCAAAAATAAAAAAATTACGTCTCTTGGAATGCGGCGATTCAAAAACAAGTAATTTTTTTCTAAAAGGGTTTTTATTCTGCAAACGTAGGAAAACATATAAAACCTTTACATATTTGGTATCCCCGTAATCGTGCCGACCCATAGAATAAAGTTAACATGTTATTTACGCTGCATAGTAAACGGCGTAAATTTATAACGTGAAAATTAATCCTGGAATAGCTGCTTATTTTCAGTTCTCTCCTAAAATAAAGTTCATAAAAGTTAATCAATATATTGTAAGCATCTAAAAATGGTACAATTACAAAATACAACTCGTCCCGCAAAAAACAAGCCCTTATACGTCTATCTCGACGGAATAAAAAAAAAGTTACGAGACTTCGAATGCGACCGTGAAAAAACAAAAAATAATCCTTGGTCATTAACGTGCAAAATGGCCCGGTCATTAAGGGGTTAATGATAGTATTATGTAGTGTTGTGGACCTGTAGTTGTATCATGTGTCATAGAAGTATCTCTGACGTGTATTGTGAATTGTTAGGCTCTTACAGCTGATGTGATGGAAATGCTGTTGTATGTTTATGAGGAAGAAATTAGTAACTGGAAGGGCTACACTATTTAGTAAAACCCACCATAAATAAGGATACCGTGGTTTCGGCTCTGTTGGGGTGGAAGCAGCGTATTCCCACAATGAAGGTCAGCGTGTCTGGTGGAGGATGAAAAAACGTTAGTATGCATTATACAAGAACGTATCTGTACAGAGATTGTAAAATCTAAAGTATATTGTAAGTAAGGTGTCAATGTTGTTATAAAAAGCTGCCAATCTCATATTCCCTATTCAGGCCTCGGGGTTCCAACATCTGTAACCTGTGGATTGAACAGGCTTCCCTGCGCTTGAGTTGTTTAATCCTATCACCACCTCTTCTCGGAACTGGTATGTATTCTAGTACCTGGAACTATAGTTGTGCGATGTTGTGTTTTTTTAGAGAGGAAATGGGCCGGGATGGGCAGAAGTGTTTTATTACAGCGTATATTGCTTTTATGTTGTCCAATCCTATCTCGTATCCGTTGTGTGGTCTCACCAACGTAGGCTAAAACGCATGGGCATTTTATCATATACACAACATAATTCGTGTTGCAGGTATAATATTCTTTCACAGGTATGCGTTGGCTAGTTCGTGGATGTTGTACTGTATCACCCCTGATTATGTGAGAACATTGTAAGCATGACCGACATGGGAACGTCCCTTTCTTGGGGGTATTAAGGAATGTTTGCCTAGGTACTCTCTTTGCTGAGCCTACATCAGCCTTTACCAGTTTGTCCTTAAGGTTTTGTGGTCTCTTGGTACATGGAAGGAATGGTGTTTTGAATTCTGGAATGTTTGGATAGGCTTCCTTAACCCCTTTAGGACACAGCCTGTTTTGGCCTTGTGGACACAGATGATTTTTTCAAATCTGACATATGTCACTTTATGTGGTAATAACTCGAACGCTTTTACCTATCCAAGCGATTCTGAGATTGTTTTCTCGTGACATATTGTACTTTGTGTTAGTGAAAAAAATTTGGTCGATAAATTAAATATTTATTTGTGAAAAACTTACAATTTTAGCAAAAATTAAAATTTTTCTCAATTTTAAATGTGTTTGCTTGTAAAATAGATAGTAATACCACACGAAATAGTTACTAGTTAACATCCCACATATGTCTACTTTATGTTTGCATCATTTTTTTTTCACATACTTTTATTTTTCAAGGATGTTACAAGGCTTAGAACTTTAGCAGCAATTTCTCATATTTTCAAGAAAATTTCAATAGGCCATTTTTTCAGGGACCAGTTCAGTTCTGAAGTGGCTTTGAGGGCCTTCTATATTAGAAAGTACCCATAAATCACTGCATTTTGAAAACTGCACACGTCAAGGTATTCAAAACCACATTCAGAAAGTATTTTAACCCTTTAGGCGTTTCACAGGAATTAAGGCAAAGTAGAGGTGAAATTTAGAAATTTCATTTTTTTTGCCGAAATTCATTTGTAATAAAAAAAAATCTGTAACAGAGAAGGTTTTACCAGAGAAACGCAACTCAATATTTATTGCCCAGATTCTGCAGATTTTAGAAATATCCAACATGTGGCCCTAGTGTCCTAATGGACTGAAGCACAGGTCTCAGAAGCAAAGGAGCACCCAGTGGATTTTGGGGCCTCCTTTTTTTAGGAATATATTTTAGGCACCATGTCAGGTTTGAGGAGGTCTTGTGGTACCTAAACAGTCAAAACCCCCCAAAAGTGACCCCATTTTGGAAACTACACCCCTCAAGGCATTTTTCTAGGGGTATAGTTAGCATTTTGACTCCACAGTTTTTTTTTGCAGAATTTAGTGGAATTAGTCTGTGAAGATGAAAATCACCTATTTTTCTGTGGAAACATAGAATTTTTTCATTTTTACAAAGAATAAAGGAGAAAAAGCACCCCATCATTTGTAAAGCAATTTCTCCCGATTACGGCAATACCCCATATGTGGTCGTAAACTGATGTTTGGACCCACAGCAGGGCTCAGGAGGGAAGGAGCGCCTTTTGGATTTTGGAGCGCAGATTTTGCTGGATTGGTTTTCAGTTCCTTGTCGGGTTTGCAACGCCCCGGAGGGACCAAAACAGTGGAAACCCCCCTGAAAAGTGACCCTATTTTGGAAACTACACCCCTCAAGGAATTTTTCTAGGGGTATAGTGAGCATTTTGACCCCACAGGATCTTTTTTAGAGCTAAAGTGACCAAAAATCAACGATTTTGGCGCTTTAAATTCTTTATTTCTTACAGCGTGCACGTGCGCAATAAATTACGTTTTACTTTATTCTGTGGGTCGGTACGATTCCGGCGATACCATATGTGCATAGTTTTTTTTTTCTTTACGTTTTGCAGCGTTTGCACAATAAAATTACGTTTCTTAAAAATAATTTATTTTCTGAGACCCGCTATTCTGAGCCGTAACTTTTATTTTTTTCGTCAAAAAAGCTGTGGAAGGTCTTGGTTTTTGCGGGACGGGTTGTAGTTTTTATTGGTACTATTTTCGGGTAAATGCGACTTTTTGATCACTTTTTATTCTATATCTTGGGAGGGGTGGTGACCAAAAAATAGCAATTCTGACATAGTTTTCCAATTATTTTGTTTGCGGCGTTCACCGTGCGGAAAAATTAACATTATAGTTTCATATTTTGGGTCGTTATGAACACTGTGATATCAAATATGTGTACTTTTTTTTTTAACTTTTTCATTTTTTCCCTATAATAAATGACTTATAGGAAAACAAAAACTTATTTTTACACTTTTATAAAACATTTTTATTAACTTTTCTTTTACTTTTTACACTTACTAACGTATTCCAACTGTCAGTGTGACGTCACAGTCACTCTGACAGTTGGTCTACGAGGATGAGCAGAGGCTGATCCTCATAGGCTTGCATAGATGGCAGACCCGGAGGCCGTTGCCTGGTCTCCGGATGCCATCACAAGCATCAGCAGCCCCCACGATTGCATGGGGGCTGCTGATGTGCTACAAACCCCCTACATGCGGAGATCACAATCGAGCCTCGCATGTAACTGGTTAATTGCCGAAATCAGCGGCGATGAGCCGCTGATCGGCAATACTGGAGTGACCACTGTCGGGGGGAGCTGATCTCCAAGTTCCCGATGCACACCTTGTCACCGACAGTGTGCATCGGGAACGATACAGTGACTTCCTGTCACTCTGACAGGAAGCCTATCAGGACCAGCCAAAGGTTGGTCCTAATGGGCTTCCGTCCATGGCAGACACGGAAGCCATTGTTTGGCTTCCGTTTGCCATACTAACTATCGCCAAAACCCGTGATTTCGGACCGGGGTCTGCCGATATGTTAGAAACCCCCAAAATTCGGCGATTGCAACCGATCGCCGAATTTAAGGGGTTAATTCGCCGAAATCAGCGGCAAAGGACCGCTGGTCGGCGAGAGCCTTTCCATATACAGAAAATTTAATCTATGTACCTCTTCCATAATAGTACGTGTTCCCTAAATACAGTTGTTGGGTATATGTGTTGTTCCTCTAAATAAGCCATGAAACAATTCGCATAAGGTGGTGCCACATTCGACCCCATCGCCGTGCCTCTTTGTTGGATATAGAATGTATCCTCAGTCAAAATTATAGTTAACAGATCTATACTGGGGTCTATAACATTAGTGTCCTTGCCTACTTGAGTCAACATTTCTTTGGCTGCTAGTAGTCCTTTATGGTGTATAATCGACGTGTACAAACAACATATATCTAGGGTCACTAGTATAATGTCTGGAGGAAGTTTGTCCAGTGTACATATAATCTTCAGGAAGTCAGATGTGTCAAGTATGAATGAACTAGTATTTTTTACTAGGGGCGTGAGTAATTTTTCCATTAATTTTGAGAGCGGTGTGAAAATGGAGTCACCGCTTTTTGAGGATACATTCTATATCCAACAAAGGGGCACGGCGATGTTAGACCACACAACGGATACGAGATAGGATTGGACAACATAAAAGCAATATACGCTGTAATAAAACACTTCTGCCCATCCCGGCCCATTTCCTCTCTAAAAAACACAACATCGCACAACTATAATTCCAGGTACTAGAATACATACCAGTTCCGAGAAGAGGTGGTGATAGGATTAAACAACTCAAGCGCAGGGAAGCCTGTTGAATCCACAGGTTACAGATGTTGGAACCCCGAGGCCTGAATAGGGAATATGAGATTGGCAGCTTTTTATAACAACATTGACACCTTACTTACAATATACTTTAGATTTTACAATCTCTGTACAGATACGTTCTTGTATAATGCATACTAACGTTTTTTCATCCTCCACCAGACACGCTGACCTTCATTGTGGGAATACGCTGCTTCCACCCCAACAGAGCCGAAACCACGGTATCCTTATTTATGGTGGGTTTTACTAAATAGTGTAGCCCTTCCAGTTACTAATTTCTTCCTCATAAACATACAACAGCATTTCCATCACATCAGCTGTAAGAGCCTAACAATTCACAATACACGTCAGAGATACTTCTATGACACATGATACTACTACAGGTCCACAACACTACATAATACTATCATTAATACTACATGTCAATAATACTGTCCACTATACTGTCTTATAACACTACATGTCAATATGCTATTATGTGAAACACCTATTTACCTATATGATCATCATCTAAAACACTTACAGGATGTCTTCCTGCACGACATAGATGTATATACTCTATTATAGTTGCCACACACAAACACCTAATCTATAACGTGCTATGGCTCCTCCACCAGTGAGTATACACGAACAGGTCCAGCTACTACACATTATCCCTATCACATACCTCATCATGCTACACAGCGCTCTCACGGTTAAAATGCTCCATCCGGCCTCCGTGTGACTCGTAGTTCTGTCAATACACTGCTTCACTGACAGACACACCCACTACCATCCCCTTATACGAGCAGCCAATCGGGTACGTGCACCTCGTGACGAGGTCCACTGTAACTCCGCCCACCGCCCGTCCCACTCCACATAAAATGGCCACCTCCAGCCAGGCCAGTCAGCGCCATAACAAAGCGGTAAACCGCTACTAATATACGCAGCGCCAACGACTGGATGAACCAGACACCAGGAGGTACAAGGTAATTCACCCTACCACACAGCCTAACATGATTATGATGGGTATAGTCTGCACATTATACACTTCCCTCACATTACAGTTTCAGTCACCTACAGCTTACTAGCTCCCGCCTAGATACACATTGAGACTATAGCAAGTACTTACTACTGACCACCTGTTTCTTTCATGTTAAATCCCCCGGGTCTTTGTATGAAGTACACTGGTTCAGTTCCTTATCAGGAAATAGATATTAACTCTTTGCATGTTACCTTCAGCTACAGCCAGTCCTTCTCTATTTTTCACTGTACCGTTATATCTTGACATATATATATATATATATATATATATATATATATATATATACACACACTGACAATGTTTCCTGAACTAGGATGTCTGTCTTCTATGTACATACTATACATGCTATACTATCAAACATAAACTACATTTTGTAAATATATTATTTATATGTTCATGACCGTTTATCCGTTATGTACCATGTCTATGTGCAATGTTTGCGCACATGCCATAGACTCCTGTTTTCATTCATGTTCGCTTTATGCTCCCCGCCCCCCCCCTTTATTTCTCTCCTTACCTTGATTTATGTTGTATATCTATTTATCCACATGATGCTAATCTACTGTTTTGCAATATATTTTGCTCTTGTAGTGCCTGATGAAGGTCTAATATACGACCGAAACGTCGCACTAAACCTCTGGCATCAATTTTTGATAAAATAAGATCATCACCTTGTGTGCTGAATATTTCTTTACTACGTAATTGGGTTGGGACCCTATTCGTGCACCTACCGGATCTTGTGCTCTCTGAACCACTACATACCATGATATTTAGAACTGTTCATAATTTCCTCCACCTTGGCTAAAGCCCCAGTTCCAGCTGCAGAAAAACGGCCCCAAAGCATAATGCTGCCTCCATCATGCTTCACTGTGGGTATGGTGTTCTTTTGGTGGTGTGCAGTGTTGGCTTTGGGACAAATATACCTTTTGGAGTTATGGCCAAAAAGTTCAACCTTGGTCTCATCAGACCTTAACACGTTTTCCCACATGCAGACTTGATGTAGGTCTTTAGAAAACATAGCAGGGCTTGGATGTTTTTCTTTGTTAGAAAAGACTTCCGTCTTGCCACCTTACCCCACAGCCCAGACATATGAAGAATACGGAAGATTTTTGTCACAAGCACTATACAACCAGTACCTGCCAGAAAGTCCTGTAGCCCCTTTAATGCTGCAGTAGGCCTATTGGTAGCTTCCCAGATCAATTTTCGTCTTGTCTTTTCATCAACTTCTCAGGGACATCCAGTTCTTGGTATTGTTACTGTTGTGCCATATGTAATCCACTTCTTGATGACCGTATTCACTGTGTTCCCTGGTATATCTAATGCCTTGGACATTCTTTGGTACCCTTCTCCTGACTGATGTCTTTCAACAATCAGATCCCTTTTATGTGTCTTTTACGGATCATGGCTTTTGCTGTCACATGCAACAAAGGAAATGACAGGAAAATCCTAATAGAACAGCTGAACTTTTATTCAGAATCACTTTAAATAATGGCAGCTGTATATTGACTACTATTTAACATGAGTTTAAATGTGATTGACTAATTCTGAACAACACCACATCCCCAATTATAAGAGGGTGTTCATAGTTTTATTGTAGTTTTTGTAATTTTTAATTTTTCCTCTCTAAAGATTTCAATTTGTTTTTCAAGGGAATTGTACAGATTATGGGTCACGTTAAAGGTGGAAAAAGATCTGAAATTATTAATTTTGTACTGATTCTTTGACATGACAAAAACTTAGCATTTTAACAGGGGTGTGTAGACTTTTTATATCCACCGTGTGTGTGTGTGTGTGTGTGTGTGTGTGTGATATATATATATATATATACATATACAGTATGTGTATGCATATATATATATATATATATATATATATATATATATATATATACACACATATACAGTATGTGTATGCATATATATATATATATATATATATATATATATACACACACACGTACTGTGTGTGTGTGTGCACGCGCACACGCGCACACACGCACACGTGTATATATATATGTATTTATCTATCTATCTATCTATCTATCTATCTATCAAGAACGGCTCAAATTACGTCTGAAGGAAGTGTCCTGCACTTCTTTTGACGAGGCTGTATTTTTACGTGTCGTCGTTTGACAGCTGTCAAACGACGACGCGTAAATGACAGGTCGTCTGCACAGTACGTCGGCAAACCCATTCAATTGAATGGGCAGATGTTTGCCGACGTATTGTAGCCTTATTTTCAGACTTAAAACGAGGCATAATATGCCTCGTTTACGTCTGAAAATAGGTCGTGTGAACCCAGCCTAAGGGTATGTTCACACGCTGAGAGGCAGTTACGTGTGAAAAGACAGACTGTTAACAGCTGCCTCGTTTCACACGTAAAAGCTCCTCCTCGTAATTTACGAGGCGTCTGAGACGCTCCTAAACCTTGAGCCGTGCTTCATTGATTTCAATGAACAACGGCTCAAATTACGTGGCAAAGAAGTGCCCTGCACTTCTTTACCGAGGCAGTAAATTTACGGGTCGTCGTTTGACAGCTGTCAAACGACGACTCGTAAATAACCGGTCGTCTGCACAGTACGTCGGCAAAACCATTCAAATGAATGGGCAGATGTTTGCCGACGTATTGTAGCCATATTTTCAGACGTAAAACGAGGCATAATACGCCTCGTATACGTCTGAAATTTGGCCGTGTGAACATACCCTTAGACACAATACCATCCATGAGTTTCATTGAAAAACTAATAATTAAATGTTTGACACTTTAATCCAATGTGCATAATAATTTTGGAACACGGTGTGTACACACAGACACACACACACAGAGACACACACACACACACACACACACACACACACACACACACAGACACACACACACAGACACACACACACAGACACACACACACAGACACACACACACACACAGACACAGACACACACACACAGACACACACACACAGACACACACACACAGACACACACACACAGACACACACACACAGACACACACACACAGACACACACAGACACACACACACACACACACAGACACACACACAGACACACACACACAGACACACACACACAGACACACACACACAGACACACACACACAGACACACACACACACACAGACACACAGACACACACACACACAGACACAGACACAGACACACAGACACAGACACACAGACACACAGACACACAGACACACAGACACACAGACACACAGACACAGACACACAGACACACAGACACAGACACACAGACACACAGACACAGACACACAGACACAGACACACAGACACACAGACACACAGACACACAGACACACAGACACACAGACACACAGACACACAGACACACAGACACAGACACACAGACACAGACACACAGACACAGACACACAGACACAGACACACAGACACAGACACACAGACACAGACACAGACACACAGACACAGACACACAGACACACAGACACACAGACACACAGACACACAGACACACAGACACAGACACACAGACACACAGACACAGACACAGAGACACAGACACACACACACAGACACACAGACACAGACACACACACACAGACACACACACACAGACACACACACACAGACACAGACACACAGACACAGACACACAGACACAGACACACAGACACACAGACACACAGACACACAGACACACAGACACACAGACACACAGACACACAGACACACAGACACACAGACAC